>NW_024721624.1:0-10481 GCF_018991925.1 Homarus americanus | reverse complement strand
CTATTCCATGACGTCATTTCCGATCATCTGCCAGGAGCACTTGTACCAAGTCGTTATTTTTCCGTGGAGAAAATGATGGAAGGAAATTCCGGGCTTTTGAAGAATTTAAAACATCCTTCCAGATGAAGATTTTCAGACCAAATGGAGAAACATGTCCGGGAAAATACGAACGACAAACCTAAACTTGTAATCCAAGATAATAATATGGACATAATTTTTTTAATTTATTCACTTGCGTCATTAAACTAAATCAAAGTTACATTAATTCATGTTTTTGACGTTATTAACTAATTGGTTTCTGTGAATTTTAATTGGGAGTTCTTTAAATCGTTCCTAGTAACTGACAAATTCACTTCATTAAAATATTAGAGAATTTCAACATTAACTATAATATTAAAATTAATAATAATAATAATACAAATTTATGTTGATTAATAATAAAGAAAAGAGTAACGATAAATAAAAATTCGAATGACTGATGTAGACAGACCGTCGTCACTGAGCATCAGTGTCAAGACGAAGACCAACACAGCCAACTGAGACGAACTTATCAACACCACTACATCTGTTTCAGTGAGTTAATTATCTCTAAACTAACAATAATTAACTCACTGAAACAGATGTAGTGGTGTTGATAAATTACGTCTCAGTTGGCTGTGTTGGTCTTCGTCTTGACACTGATGTTCAGTGACGACGGTCTGTCTACACATCCCAGTCATTCGAATTTTTATTTATCGCTATTTTTCTTTATTATTAATCAACATAAATTTGTATTATATATTATTATTAATTTTAATATTATAGTTAATGTTGAAATTCTCCCTTAATATTTTAATGAAGTGAATTTGTCAGTTACTAGGAACGATTTAAAGAACTCCCAATTAAAAATTCACAGAAACCAATTAGTTAATAACGTCAAAAAACATGAATTAATGTAACTTTGATTTAGTTTAATGACAGCAAGTGAATAAATTAAAAAAAAATATGTCCATAATTATTATCTTGATTACAAGTTTAGGGTTGCCATACGTCCGTATTTTCTTCCGGACATGTTCTCCATTTAGGTCTCAAAATCTTCATCTGGAAGGAATGTTTTAAATTCTTCAAAGCCCGAATTTCAGCTTCCATCATTTTCTCCACGGAAAAAATAACGACTTGGGTACAAGTGCTCTGGCAGATGATCGGAAATGACGTCATGGAATGCACCTACTGTCAGGAGCCAGCAGCCAACCCACTTGAACACTATCTCTCGACTGGGAAGTCACACAAAGCCTCCGAAACAGAACTCAAATCTCCCAAGAAGCACACACAACACCAGCGGCCACTCTAACCCGAAAGGCCCAAACAGACCACATCCACCACCTACTCCGGGTCATCACACTATACCCACCACCCAGATAGCTTAGTAAGTATCCTCTCCCAGCAAGTGCGGACCCCAGTCCGGGGGCGCCACTCCGAAACTGACCACGTCCAAGAGTGGGGGTTGGTGGTAGCGTCCACTGATCGGGGGTCCGCTCACACTTGCAACCTGCAGTATCCTTCCAATCTGCAGGTGGGACCACCTCCATCCCAATCCGGTCTGGCTGCTCCCTGGAGCTCCAGCCGAACCACCAAACGGGCCGCCTATAGGCAAAGGCCCGTGTCGGACTACGGTCTGACAATCTCAACAACAACAGCCAGGGAGACCATTCTCACTCGGCTACTGGATCAGCAACACCTCACAGCTCCTCACCTAGTCACTCCAAGCACTGCGCTGTACAACAATATATATACAGAAAGCAATCTTGAGTTTCTATCCTACCTCATTCCTGAGTGGCTACATCTACATGTACAGTGGCGTACTAGAGTGTGGTCTGCCCAAGACAGTTGGCGAGATGTCATGGCCCTTGAGTTTGCTGCCCCCCCCCGTGCCCCCACAAGAAATACATATTGCACAGTGACTCACTCTAATATATATATATATATATATATATATATATATATATATATATATATATATATATATATATATATATATATATATATATATATATATATATATATATATATATATTAAATAGTTTGTACCATTATAATATTACTGTACTTTCACATACTCAAATATAGTATGCTTTTAATACACACCAAACATATTTAAACTTTATAAGTTTCTTAATCCTCAACAGGTTACAGTGTGGCGGGGGCGCATAGCAAGGGTGTAGCTCATGACGTGGCCGTGATGATGGGTCAGGTGTTAGGTCAGACACGACAAGGATTAACTGCCGCCGATACAAAGGGATGGATTAACGTCTCCAGTAGCTGCAGCTATGGGTGATGAGCAGACCCAGTGCATGCCTGGGGGACTGCCCCCTCACCCCTAGCTACGCTAGTGGCTTCATGATACCAAGTTTTATGTGCAGAGGAGGAAGGACAATGTTTTCCTGTCAACCAGAGGATCGTTAATGATATTCTTGTCACCAGGCGTCAAACTATGTCTTGTGGCCAATTCTTTTTTCACCCAATGGTCTGCTGTAGCCCTGCTGTCCCAGTAGCACAGAAAACAGGGGTATTTTGTGTACCCTCCTTTCTGGCCCAATAGAAAGTTTACCATTTTCAAGTCCACACAAATTAACCATTCATGAGCATGGTATTGCAACCTCTAGAACAGTCTTAATGTTTTACCTTCTTTAATTTGTACAGAATGTCCGATTGAATTGAACCATACTTGTTTCCGTTATGAAGAAGAACACATTTCAAGCCCTTTAGAACTGTCAATAAAAGTCTCCAATCGTTACTATCATATGCTGGTAGTCCCATGGAGAGAAGAAGTCCTTCTACATCATTACAAAAACAAGCTGGTCATATGAATGAAAGTACTTCCGCAGTTGCTCTTTCTGTTGCGATAAAAGGAGACACGCGTGCCAGGTTTTAAGAGTCGTTTCTGAAGCCTGGAAGCTTTAATTCACCTCCATGTGTACCGAGACTTAATACTATGACATGACACCACTTTTAGGTCTAGGAGGAGCACCTAGATGGAAGGGTTAGGTTAGGTTAGGTTAGGTTAGGCCTGGGAGGAGCAACACTAATATATTACGTACTGTACCTAGACTAACAGACCAATACAAGTTGTGAGTGAGTAGAGTTATGCGATTAAAATTCATCATGACAGTAAAGGTATCTGGGATAAGGCTACAGGTTTATGGTACTGCCTACACAAGGGAATTACTGTAACTGTACTTTATACTAACTCGTAGTTCAGTTTGTAAAATAAAGTTCCGATACTGTCACCGCTTGGGAGTTACTGTAAACTGTATTTTATACCTACACGTGTACTGTACCTGCAGCTACATTTTGATGCTGTCACCACATAGGACTTTTGAAATAAAACTGTTCCTGTAATAATATTTTAAATAGGCTTATTCATTCATATTAATTATAAGAAGATCTCAAGGTGGGGTGTGTGTGTGTGTGTGTGTGTATGTAATAATAATTAATAATAATTAACGGTTTATTGAAAAAATTCTGCAGCCTGAAGGCTGAAAATATACATTGGACATAAATGACTTATTACATACATTGGTGGTTTAACAAAAGCCTTCATTAGAGAAAGGTAAAAGGAACATACAGTGAACATACAGATTAATGTAGGTGTTGAACAGCAAACACGTAGTTAGTAACTCCCTCCCAGATGGTGTTAAGGGAACTCGTGGTGTAGTAGTTCCTCAGATGATGTGTTATGAGGGACCTGGCGTGGTGTAGTAACTCCCTCACAGATGGTGTTATGAGGGGCATCACGTGTGGATGCTTTCCCTCACAGATGGTGTTATGAGGGCATCACGTGGTGTAGTAATTCCCTCACAGATGGTGTTATGAGGGGCATCGTGGTGTAGTAGTTCCCTCAGATGGTGTTATGAGGGACCTGGCGTAGTGTAGTAACTCCCTCACAGATGGTGTTATGAGGACCTCACGTGGTGTAGTAATTCCTCACAGATGGTGTTATGAGGGCCTGACGTGGTGTAGTAATTACCTCACAGATGGTGTTATGAGGGCCTGACGTGGTGTAGTAATTACCTCACAGATAGTGTTATAGAGGCCTGACGTGTAGTAATTACCTCACAGATGGTGTTATGAGGGCTGACGTGGTGTAGTAATTACCTCACAGATGGTGTTATAGGGGCCTGACGTGGTGTAGTAATTACCTCACAGATGGTGTTATATGAGGGCCTGACGTGGTGTAGTAATTACCTCACAGATAGTGTTATGGGGGCCTGACGTGGTGTAGTAATTACCTCACAGATGGTGTTATAGGGGCCTGACGTGGTGTAGTAATTACCTCACAGATGGTGTTATGAGGGGCCTGACGTGGTGTAGTAATTACCTCACAGATAGTGTTACCTGACGTGGTGTGGTAAGTACCTCACGGAAGTGGTGTTATGAGGGCTGACAGTAGTAGTAACTCCCTCAGGAGTGGTGTTATAAGGGACTCACGTGGTGTAGGTAACTCCCTCACAGGTGGTGTTATGGGGGGCATCACATTGGTGTAGTAATTCCCTCACCAGATGGTGTTATGAGGGGCTGACGTGGTGTGGTAATTCCCTCACAGATGGTGTTATAGGGGCTGACGTGGTGTAGTAATTGCCTCACAGATGGTGTTATGGGGGGCCTGGCGTGGTGTAGTGAGTACCTCACAGATGGTGTTATAGGGGCCTGGCATTGGTGTGAGTAATTCCCTCACTGGGCTCGTTATTCGCTAGAGAGGCCCTGACAATAGATGTAGTAGTACTACCTTATGAATTGTTATGAGGGGCCTGGCGTGGTGTGTCAAGTACCCTCCCCGCAGGAGGTGGTGTTATGAGGGACCTCACGTGGTGTAGTAACTCCCTCACAGATGGTGTTATGAGGGGCATCACGTGGTGTAGTAATTCCCTCACAGATGGTGTTATGAGGGGCCTGACGTGGTGTAGTAATTCCCTCACAGATGGTGTTATGAGGGACCTCACGTGGTGTAGTAATTCCCTCACAGATGGTGTGATGATTGACGTGGTGTAGTAATTCCTCAGGTGTTATGAGGGGTGGTGTAGTAATTCCCTCACAGATGGTGTTATGAGGGGGCGTGTGTAGTAATTCCCTCACAGATGGTGTTATGAGGGGCCTCACGTGGTGTACCTCACAGATGGTGTTATGAGGGACCTCACGTGGTGTAGTAATTACCTCACAGATGGTGTTATGAGGGACCTCACGTGGTGTAGTAATTACCTCACAGATGGTGTTATGAGGGGCCTCACGTGGTGTAGTAATTCCTCACAGATGGTGTTATGAGGGACCTCACGTGGTGTAGTAATTCCTCACAGATGGTGTTATGAGGGGCCTCACGTGGTGTAGTAATTCCCTCACAGATGGTGTTATGAGGGGCCTGACGTGGTGTAGTAATTACCTCACAGATGGTGTTATGAGGGGCCTGACGTGGTGTAGTAATTACCTCACAGATGGTGTTATGAGGGACCTCACGTGTGTGTGTGTGTGTGTGTGTGTGTGTGTGTGTGTGTGTGTGTGTGTGTGTGTGTGTGTGTGTGCCTTAATGGATTGGGAAAAATTTTAGTGTACAGAGTTGAGACAGCGTGAGTGAAAAGAGGCTCATCTTACTTCACCTCTTTCGAATGAATGTGAGCCCCGAGTAGTGAAAAAGGGCAGAAATAGAGAGGCGTATAACCTGTGGAGAACTGTAAATATGAGAAGACAACTGAGGATTATAAGAATTTACGTTCGAGGAGGTCGTGTGAGGTGACGGAGTCCTCCCCCCCCTCCTATCACGACTTCACCTCAGCACCACCTCCCTTCCCAATCCTCCCTGTCCCACCCCCTTCCATCTCCTTCTCACGTTAACATTTTGCTGTAATTCGTAAGACATACTGTACCCCTTTACGGGAATATTAATGATGTTTCGATCAATTCAAAGATACACCTCTACCTAGGCAGGAAGTTCTCACACTACTAGGTGGTCGGAGAGTGGACACCGTCTGAAGAATCAACAAAACAAGAAGCATGACGACCCGCTGTTTATTCCATCACTCAGCCATTTTTTACCCGTACGTCAACCATATTTCCGACAGTTTTTTGTTTTGTGATTTGTGATTGATATGTGTACAACGTTATGATTTGTTGTGGTGGTCTGGGAGTTTGGCGTCACAACACGGAACCTCTGACATAAACACTCGTCGTCTGACCCCCCAAACACTTCCTGACCTCTACCGCTGATTGGCTGATCAACCTGTGTAGGTGGACGTTTATTGGTTAGAATGATGGAGAGGCGGGGCTTAGGGTTTCTGCGGTGTTATGCATGAACGAATCAAATTAAAATTACCGAGAAGTGCAAGCCAATGACGGGAGGCCGGCAAGGACGCATGGTGACACAACAAGGTGACCCACCACACACACACACACACTAAGGTAGATAACTTCTCTCACTTGTTGTATGACTAAGGTAGATAACTTCTCTCACTTGTTGCATGACTAAGGTAGATAACTTCTCTCACTTGTTGTATGACTAAGGTAGATAATTTCTCTCACTTGTTGCATGACTAAGGTAGATAACTTCTCTCACTTGTTGTATGACTAAGGTAGATAACTTCTCTCACTTGTTGCATGACTAAGGTAGATAACTTCTCTCACTTGTTGTATGACTAAGGTAGATAATTTCTCTCACTTGTTGCATGACTAAGGTAGATAATTTCTCTCACTTGTTGCATGACTAAGGTAAGTACAGAATAAGACGATAATCAAAGCAAAAATAAAAACAAAACAAGTAATCAAAAATAATAGATAAAGAAATAAACAATGACAAGTAAACAAAACAATGAAAGATAAACAAAACACATGAACAAGGTAACAGACACACAGACCAAACAAAACAAGCTAACAAATCAAATAAGACAAAGAGCCTTCATGACCTAAGGTTGCCAGACATCTTACCCCACAGGAAGGAGAGGGTCAGGCGGAGTCAGACCAGGTCAGTGAGGGTCAGTACAAAACTTTAAGGGGTGGGGAAGAAACACGTCAATGGAGGGAGACAGGACAAAATGGCTCTCTCTCTCTCTCTCTCTCTCTCTCTCTCTGGGTGTGTGCAATAATAATAATAATAATTAACGTTTTATTGAAAGAGCTTGGCAGCCAGAAGGCTGAAAATATACAGTTACATATTTGGGGAATGGGTTTCGAATTACAAATAATATACAAGTAACATAAGTGATACAAATAAGATATATAATAACTAGATGGGGAAAAGTTCAAACTACAGTTCATTTCCACATAGTGACAGTGCAAGGAGTAGTATTTACTGGGAGTGAATACACTGGTTTATTACAAGTTATTGATAATATTTACAATGGTTGGGACTGGGCTGTTCTTATAGCGATCAGTTCGTGCACGTATGGGCTGGATGCGGTTGTGGTGTCGAACAGCAATTCTCGGGCTAGGGATCTCAGGTGGTAGTAGGAGCCGGTGTCGAGGATGGTGTAGAAGCTTCTTACCAAATTTGCAGATGAGGTCGTGGTGATGGTCCAGTGAGAGTCGAAAGGGTCAGTGTGTTGAGCGCTTCTTGATATGTGGAGTAGGAAGGGGAGAGAATAATCTTGCATGCCCTCTTTTGCACTTTTTCTAGGTGTTTACGTTGTGTGGCATTTAGGGAGGAAGACCAGGTGGGGGAGGCATAGGTGAGCTTGGGAAGTATGAATGTTGTGTAAACACTGAGGAGCTCGGGTGCAGGAACTCCGAGGGACTTGAGTCGGCGGATGAGGTGAAGACGGAAACTGGAGGATTTGACAACTTCACTGACGTGTGGTTTCCAATTTAGTTTGTTGTCTATGGTGACGCCGAGGAGCTTCGTGGAATCTACAACCTGGAGTGTGTTCGGACCTAAAGTAATGGAAGGAGGTGGGACAATGTCGAAGGAGAGGTTGATGTGCATAACCATGGTCTTGGTATGGTTGATGGTGACATGGTTGTTGGTGGCCCAGTTTTGGAGACTGTTCAATAAATCCTGAAGGGCAGTATAGTTGGGAGCAGAATTGTTGACGCTGATCCCAATGGTGGAGTCGTCGACATATTTCCAACGAGCAGGGGTTTCTCTTAGGGCATCATTGATGAGCATAAGGAAGCAGAGTGGTCCCATCTTGGTGCCTTGGGGGACGCCACAGGTGAGTGACTGAAAGGTGGAGACAGCCCCTCGGAAGCGTACAGCTTGGCGTCGGTCACTGAGGAAGTCTGTAAGCCATGGTATAAGACTTCTCCGAAGCCCGAGGTCAATAGCTTTGTTGATGATTATATTGTGGCCGACTAGGTCGAATGCTTTAGTGAAATCAATGAAGGCGACAGCTACAGACGTTTTTCGTTTCTTGAGATGGTGGTATATGTAATCGAGAAAGCTGACAAGATAGTGAGTGGTGGAGGAAGTTCATGTTGCCAAATTGCTAAGGGTCTACGATTCCTGCAATATCAGCATAAGTCCAGTCGAACACAAAACTTTCACAGATTAGGCTGGGTATTGGGGTGATTGCAATAGGTCGTAGCTGATTTAAGGATTGTGGGCTGGTTGACTTGGGCACTGGTGATACATAAGAGGTCTTCCAGTCAGTTGGGCATCTGGCTTGACTGAGAGAAGCATTGATGATGGAGCATAGGGGTTTAGCAAGCTCCGGGGAGAACTCCTTGAAGAGTTTCATTGGTAAGTCAATGGGGGTGGTAGAGCGTTTTAATTTTAGTTTGTCTAAGCGTTTTGCTACTTCAAATTCTTCTACTAAGTCAGTGGGAAGGGGGGCTGGTAGGTAAGCAGGGAGAGTGGTTGTGTCAAGCCGGGGGAGCGTCTGGCATATAGTAGTGAAATGGTTATTTGTTTGCTCAGCTGCGTCAACCTTAGTGAGATGGCTAAGGAAGGGGAGGGGGTGTGTATTATTGTTTAGTCCACAGAGTTCTTTAAGCTTACCATACCATTGACTGATGTTGGTCTGCTTCAGGTGTTGTAATTTGGTTGGGTAGTGGGACTTCTTTGCAGTGCGTATTTCGCGGATGACTCGGTTGAGAAGGGACCTGTAGCGGATGTGGTCATTGAGATGGGCTCTGTCTCTCTGTTGCATAGTCTTTGATCCGAGGTGTGATCCAGGGCAAGTCAACTGGGTGAGATCTGTACATGTGTGTGTGTATGTCCTTTCCTCTCTCTCTCTCTCTCTCTCTCTCTCTCTACTCTCTCTCTCTCTCTCTCTCTCCCCTCATCATCGTCGTCATCAACAAGAGCAAGGGTCCTTCTCTTTTCCTCTTCCTAATCACCCCTTCCTCCTCTTATCAACTTCTCTTCCTCTCTTCCTTAGTTATCTATGTCATTCTTTGCTAATTGCTACACCTCCCACATCCCTTCAGGCCTCCCTCATTCTTGCACCTGCACCCCTACACGCCATGCTCACTTACATACCTGACATTGTGCCAAGTCTAGACAAACCACGAATCTGAGAGATCCCCCCAAAACCAAAAACAAGATACAATGGACTCGCTACGTAATGCAGTGAAAATAATGCAACATAATGTGGAGAACTAATAAATTATCAGAGTAAGAACTCCTTTAAAGACTCCCACCAGATAACGACAACAACCATACTTGGTTCTCAAAAAGTCACCAAATCTCAAAGGGTCCATTTCCACCCCCGATCTACACGCCCAGGCAATAGACAACCTCTTTAGACCAGCATCTGCCAGTAGGGTCGGCGGAATATGAAATAAGGCCCTTAAAACACCCATATATGGGACAGGGTAGGATGTCTAGTGCCTGTACCGACAGACAATAACTAACCCATGACACAATCCTAACACACTATTCGCATATATGGATGTGCTTGTGGTTATCCTTGCTTGTATATGTGATTATGTTTGTGTAAATGTGTATATATATAAAGATACACAACAACACGTGCGACCCAGCTATGGTTGGTCCCTGGGTTTATTTAGGTGAAGTGAAGGCCACATTACTGCCTTGTGTACCGAGGCTGCTGCTAATAGTAGACAGACGTACGGGGAGGGGAGGGGGGCGGGGGCAAACGGCCAGGAGTACCGTTATATACCCCCCTCTTACTATGGCGGGGACATGAAAAAGAACAAAGACGAAGCGATAAGCAGTCACATAGTTGCAGCCTCACGAGTGTGGCGCGGTGTGTGGACTGACGCATGACCCTCAATACAAAACCCATTTCTAGGAGGAGACAAGTCTATTTAAGTGGAAACATTGACCGAACACACGCGGAGGAATACGCTTGCCGTGTACATCATCCACAGTTGTATGCGCGGTGTGTTGCGGCGGTGCATACAGAATACTTGGATCAGTTAAATGGTCCTTGTGTGCATGTCTTGTGTATATAGAGAACTAGTTATATCATTAGGATGCACTTAATGAAAGCCACGCAAGGAACTTATTTTCTTTGAGAGAGACACGGAGGCAGTGTTAGTTGTGGTCTTACACTGTG
>NW_024721623.1:0-13299 GCF_018991925.1 Homarus americanus | reverse complement strand
CCCAAAAAAAATATAATAATAATAATAATTTTTCTGCTCACCTGAGTACTTTTGTTTTTGTTTTGTGGTGGAGCACACATGTTGGTACTTGAAGAGGAGGAGAGGGTGGAGGGAGATGTGGGGGTGGAGGGAGATAGGGCAGTGGAGGAGGATGGGTGAACTGGAGGGAGGACACTCAGAACAGGGGCTGGGAGAGGGATTTGGATGGGTGCGGGAAGCGTGAAAACAAAGACTGTTGGTGAAGTTCCTGGTTTCTCATCCACATAGCAGCAAGGCTCAGCTGTTTTTTAGTTTTTATGGTCATTGTATCTTGGATATAGTAAATATATATAAATGCCTCACAAAAGGTAAAATAATCCAAATGTAGAGTTGTATTGTAACGACCACGGTCTTACACGTCAGTTAGCGCCAAAATCAAATGATTCATATTACGCTCAATAGCCCACAAAACATGTAACTCGGCTTTCGTTGAGTCCTCCATCTGAGGAGTCCGTTTTCTCATCACTGCAAGACACCTCAGTCCTCCATTATCCCATTTTCTCACACTTACTGAAACCAACCTCTCTATAAAATGAATTTGAGTGTGAGAGAGAACACCCTTGTTTTGAGTCAACTTAGATATGGCTGTTTACAAGTGGAACATTCAAGATCCATTGTGAGTGGGGTAGAACGCTTCAACTGTCCTTATTGTTAGTAAAACGTGTCAAGTAAGTGAGTGTCGAGTTTGCCAGCTCGAGTGGCGTATTTTATGTCGTCCGTAGGGGTATCCATGAGTTTCTGATCGCGCCTGAAGTTATATCATTTTGTCGCCCCGACATCAGAGAATCTGATGTTTATAGTTTAGTTAGTGTCAGTTGTCTATTTAAGAAAGTCATTAATCTCCTGAACTATTCTGTCAACCGGCATAATCTCCAAGATCTAACATCTCCCCGTGAATAGCTCCTTGTTCGCCTCAGGCCTGAGCTTGCAGAATTAATGTTATCAACGTGTATATTCCACCTTTTCCTGGCAAGCTCAACCTCTGATTAGATTATATGAATAGACATAGGAAATTACCCTGATCAGGAACACCGGAGTTCATAACTAAGTATACAGTGATCCAAAATGGTAGAGAAGTTATGTTGTTGGTACGAACGACCTTTCTGATATGAATATGGGGGCCCAAGCTGCCCCGCGGGTGCACATATATACCTCTACATGAGGGAGAATCACGCATTCGTGACTCTTCCTCAACGTCTCTCCAGGTATGTTAATGTGTGTTCCCCGCTGCCTATTAATTCAGTTTAACTTAGTCAATTTTGGTGAATATCAGTGTTCATGTGTTAACATAGTGAATTCTGTGCCAATTAAGTCGAGTAACGTAGAGATTTAGATATCGTCTGAACCGTTGCCAGACGTATGTTTTGTATAGTTGAAGTTAGACATTTACGCATTCGTGACTCTTCCTCAACGTCTTTCCAGTGTGTTCAGCTGAATACTCATCGGCTAACGTGGGTCGGTAACCGGGTTGGACGATGCCGTTAATTCGACGGGATTAAACTGGGAAGTCCGTTTCCTGCAAATCAGGCACCAGCTCCCTGGGTGTGTGTCGGTCTACAACCGACCCCTAACAGCGATCTTCATTTGTTGTAGAGACCAGCGTTACCCTGGGGCACTCCTCACAGTTACATGGGCCTAAGTATTATTGTATCTTGTTTGGGGGATAACTAGCCGAAATATAGCATCCCAGGTTAAGTATTGAACCACTGAATGAAAGTTACAAGTGCCATGTTGTTCCTTGCGAATTAACAGGAGGTATTGTATGTTGCGATAATTGTGGAGTTGTCCAGTGTGCTATGTATTCATTGGTAGTGACCATGAAATGGTAATCTGAGAGTATAATGATATAACTAAGAAGTGAAGAGTTAATTTGCTACTTGGTAAGGTAAGACCTGAGGGTCCAGTGATATCTGGTGTATACCCAGTACTGAATATCATTTGGCAGTGATAATACCACAATTGTCGATTGAAGTAATAAGTATTTGGAGGTATTTAATGAGGTAATAAGTTCTTGAAGTGTTTGATGACTTAATAAATAAATTGCAGTTCTGTTTTGTCTGAGTGAATCTAAGATGCATCTTATCCAAACACTGTGTTAATAAATATTGAATTAGTAATCTACGAGTATCACCACTCTATCCTTTCCCACGTTGGTTCTCAGAAAATTACTAACTCACGTGCCTAGAAGCTCGCTACCTAACAGTTAACTAAGATATGTTATATTCTAATAAAATCCTGGGTGGTGGCAGGTCTACCATTGTAAGTATAATAAGTGTGGTAATAAGAAAGACATGGTTTCCCAGGTTAATCCATGGTTTAGAATATAACTAGAACAAAATATATGGAAGAGATTATAATATTTATGAAATGAATAGAAAGAACATTGACTTGGGAAATATATGCAGAGAAGCATAAGAGTTACTTATATAAGAATATATAAGAATATAAGGTATATAGAGATAAAGAACATATAAGACTATAAGCAAGAATATATAAGAATAAGTATATATGTAAAGAATTGAAGAAGGATAACTATATAAAACAGGATACTCATTGGAAAGAATGCTACAACGAACATATAAGTATATGAATGAATAAGAAGACTAACAGAAAAGAATATCTGGATGGTAAATTATAAAAAGAGAAAACTCGGCCCATTACAGTATCAGGAAAAAAAACAATAATGTTTACACACATGGCGCTTGCTGGTCCACTGGTTTTTGTTCAGGACAAGTGGTGCACTTCCTATGTTTGGGTTCGTAACCCAGGAGAGGAGGTAGCAGGTAGCGGAGATGGCAGAAGAGGAGGGAGGCAGAGTAGGAGGGAGGAGAAGGCAACTCACTTCCGGTGTTCGTTTGTCTGCAATCCATTTATAACTACAATATGTAATTTCATCATAATTCCCATATTATTTAAGTTCATTTTGTGCAGGGTTAATAAAACATTATCAAAACTGCCTGTTTTCCTAAAAAACAGTTTTTGTATTAAAGTCCAGAACGCGACGTCTAGCTTATACCTGCATATGTATATGCCTTGCATTAACTCGCCAGGCCAACATACAAGCAATTAAAACATCAAATAATTACTAAAAATGCAACATTAAGAGGACACGTCGCAACCTGGCATTTAATTGCAATTCTCAAAACCCCCTCCCGAACCCTCCATCGCACGCATTGCTACCATCATATCTTGCCCTAGAGCAAGCAGTAAACAAATGTCAACTCTCGAGGGATGGAGATGGGTGGGATATCGACGTCGCATTCTGGACTTCATCACAAAAACTGTTTTTAAAAAAAAAGCCGGTTTTCTGGTAGACTGACTGACTGATGATTGGTGTTTCAATGGAAACCTGACCAATCCAGTTTCTGACATGGTAGGAGATTATATTTGACCTGGTTTATCTTTAATCCTAGGTTTTGAAATAGAACTAGTGTACATTGGGTCACCCCTTGACAGTCTTCGAAAGAGTTTCCCACTATCAGCCAATTGTCTAGATAAGCAAAAGTTCTTATGCTCTCCTGCGCAAGGATCTCTCTGGGGATGTTTGCCAGTTTTGTAAACACTTTTGGCGCAATTGTCAGGCCGAATGGCATCACTGCGAACACTAGAAACTTTCTGTATCTGGGAGCAATAGGTACATGATAATAGGCATCTTCGAGATCCACCCTTGAGAATCCAAGCATTAAGCAGAAGTAGATGCCTCAGAAGATCGTAAATGAGCACCATTAAACTTCTTTTGGTAATGAACTTGTTCAGGACAGACAGATCTAAATCCACCTCAACTTGTCGCTGACTTTCTTGGGGACTGGGAACAGGCGGGACATTAAACACTTCTCTGACTGCTACAGTTCTATCACACCTCTGTTTAACAGTTGAATTACATATTCTGTGAGTAAGGGGGTTGGTTTCTGACCCGTTTTTGGTAACGTAGTGGAGGGCGCCTCAACCAAGTCCATGTGAGGCCCCCTTTGATTGTCTTGTAAGCCCATATGGAAGAAGCCCACCTGTTTTCCCAACCCCCTAGACGACCCAGCTGTCTGGCTTCATTGGAAGGGAGTGGTCGCTGATGTGGTGGAATAAGGTCTCATTCCACTTCTGGACAAACGGCCACCCCTACTACGTGTTGAATTGTTACCGTATATTCGGCCTATAAGGCGTCGGGATGCATAAGACGGCCCCCCAAATTTCCATTTAAAAAGTAGCTTTTGAGCTCTATTCGCTGTATAAGACCGGTACCCCAAATGTGACACTTACCCACTGACCCAGTAGTCCTTTACCAACCATCCTTGGTTTTTTAAAATAAGGCCAATTCACTTCAAGTAATGTCAGCAAATGTTACCCGCTGGTATAGTGTAAACACTAGTGACGTCACTTAAGCGTCTGCTATTTACCGGTAACTGGAACTAATGTTGGTGTCAAGCAAAATTTTTCCATTTACTTGAAATGGATTTACCGATTAATTTGTTTATTTATTTATTTATAATATACTGTAACATATTAAACACACTGCAAGTATTTTCTTTAATTTATACGCTTGCTTCGCACAAGACGATCGGTGGTGGGAGTGTTCCCTCGTCCCGGTGGTGGGACTGTGTTCCCACTGTTTATACAACAGCTACCACCGTATTCTAATTGTGGTGTTTCATTAGGATTTGAGTGAAAAAGATTACGTACTTACTACATACATTTATTACACAAATATATATATATATATATATATATATATATATATATATATATATATATATATATATATATATATATATATATATATATATATATATATATATATTGATTTCTGAACTTTTGATAATTTTGGTTTTGTTTTAGGAACAGATACAAGGTTGCTAACTCTTATCACAGAAACGCGCATGCGTGCGTAGTGTCAACAAAGGCTGTAAGAGACTGCTCCTTAAAATTCGTATTTCTGACGAATTCAGAGAGTCTACCAATCCCAGCCTGTGTAGACAACTACAGTAAGACCCAGTTATCAGCACAGTGGCATATATTTTTTTGTTACTTTTGGACTTTGTCATTTTTTGGGGATAAAACATCTGGTCCTACCACCCGATCCCTCTGAGCAAAGTTTTTCAAGTTTGCGCATGCGCAGTGTGATAGTGTGACGTCATTACCACTCCACCTGACTGCAGTGTTGCCAACGTGTCCTATGCCCGCCGTTAAACGCTCCCGTTCGTTGGAAACGGCGGCAGTAGGTGACAGTGATGCTGACGACTTTCTTCTTGAAGACACGTCAAAGAAGAAGCAGAAACCTCAGAAGTCAGGGTCTCCAGCAGGGGCCACGGCTCCCCTTTGCACCCCTTCTGGGGCTGTAGAGGGTGGACTCCTGTCATCAGGGTCCCCAAGTGAGCCTACATGTGGCTCAATGACCGACCCTCCGCCGACGATGGACATAGGGGATTCCCTTTGTCTCCCTGCCCCGTCGCGCCTTCGTCGTCTCGCCTTCCCTCGGGACTTGCCTCTGAGCACACTGACGACCTGGTTCTTCCGTCACTGCTCTCCACTTCAGGACTCAACACTTCGCCTCCGCCGAGGTCCCACAGCCGTGATAGTCACCACACAAATGGACGAGACGGTACGCCTGCTCACTCAGGTGGGCGTTCCTGCTCCCCAGGGGGAGGTGATGCTGAAGTTCACCATCATCACCCCAGAAACTCGTCGTACCAAGGTAATGGTTCGCCACGTACCCTGGGAGATCCCTATCGACGATCTTCGCCCTCTTCTCCCACAACTACTGGACATGGAGCGCCGCATCAACCCGGTCTCCAAACATCCATCCAACGAACTCATCGGCTGGTGGGTGGGCCCCCTCCCCCCGAAGGTGAATGTAGGACCAATTCACAATTGTCCTCTCGACCGATTTATCGGAACCCCGAAAATCTGTGGGCGTTGCCAATCGTGGAAACACCGCACCTGGGAGTGCACGAGGATGGTCGCCTGCGGTTTCTGTGCAGGTCCTCACGACACAGTGGAATGCAAATCGAAAATTCAGAACAAAATCCCAGTTATTCCACGGTGCGTCAATTGCCATGGCAGTCACCACGCCTGGAATGCCAATTGCCCACAGCGTCCTGGCACTCGCCCGGGGAAAACTTACCTTGTACCACGGCCCTCGTCTCTGACGAAGCCCCTGTCAACCAAACCTCAATCCTATCCACCACCGCCTCTTCCATCCACCAAGGATTTCCCATTGATCTCCTCTCCTCTACCACCCCCTCCATCACCCCTACCACCCATCCTTTCTCCCCTCTCTCCCTCTCCCTACCGTTCTTGGAACAAGGTCGTTGCCGGCCCTGCCACACAGTCACCACCATCTCCTGCCCACCCGGACCCCCGCTGTCTCTCACCAGCACCACCACCTCTTACTCAACTGAACCCTCACTGTCCCTCTCCGTCGCTACCACCACCACATGCCCAGTCGGGCCCTCGGCAATCCTCGCCGCCACCTCCAGCTCATGCACAGGTACACCAAGCTGGTTCTATGGAAACAATCACTCTCCGTCTGGATCGCCACTCCAAGCAAATCAACCTTCTCTCAACCCAACTCGACTTGTTTGTGAAAACAATTGCGACATTGCAGAAGCAACAACAACTCATTCTGAACACCCTGACCCAACAGGGGCGCGCTTTGCAAGCCCTGATGACCCGCCTCCTTCCATCTCCCGAGATGGAGGATCCATCCCTCGCTCTCCCACTCCTCCCTCTCCATTTCTCTCAACAGAATTTGGTACCTCCTCTGGAGCCCTGTCTAGCCCCTCCGACTCATCTCACACCGGAGGCTGTTCCCTCCTCTTCTTACAATGGAACATCCAGGGACTTAGACCTCGCCGGACAGACCTCGCCCAGTTTGTGCTCTCCCATCAAGTAGATGTTGCTCTACTTCAGGAAACCATCACAGACGATGTTACTCCACTCCGCCTCTCTGGCTATTCTGTTTACACCCTGCCTCGGTACCGTGGGCAGGCTCGTGGCCTCCCCACCCTTGTGCGTAACACCATTCCATCTGTTCGTCTCCCTTCACCTGACTCACATGGACCCCCGTCTGAATTACTTTCTGTCTCCCTTACTCTTGGTGACCGGACCCTTCGTGTAGTCAATGTTCATTTCAAGAGTGATTCTCTGGACCCCCAGGTTCTTCACGACCTCCATGATGGGGTTCCCACTATTGTTCTTGGCGACTTTAATGCCCGCCATCCCACTCTTACTCCGGATCATCCCACTCCATGTACCATTAACGGATCACATCTCTCACAGTTTCTTAATGGGGATGATGATGTTCGCTTTCTTTGTCCTGACGATCCTACTCGCCTCCCCCATAGTTTCCTTGATGTTGGCTTACTATTGAACGGTCATACTTCCTTTCATCCTACCGTCTGCACCGAGCCTGCTCTGTATAGTGACCATCTTGCCGTTACTACCCATCTCAGGCTCTCCTTCTCTGCCCCGACATCAACTCCTTATCGATCCCCTCGCCTTCGTCTCACACAAGATGCTGTTCCTTCCTTTACCCAATACCTTTCTACCTGGGCGGATTCCTATGATGTCCCTCAGTCCCTTGACTCTTACAGCGCTGATTTTGTTGATGCCGTGTATGACTCTGTCAATCGCGCTACCCCTCCACGCCCTCCCCGTCACCCCAGAAGTGCCACCAACTACTGGTATCGTATCCCTGCCATGAGACATCTCCGGCAGGTAACCCGTGATCTCCACTCTGCCATACGGAGGTCTCGGTCTCCAGAGGACTGGGAAGACTTCAAAAATTGGTGCTCCTTTGCAACTCAGGAGCGCCGTCGGATACGTGAGGCGGACTGGCTATCCTTCACGGGGTCTCTATCGTTCCAGTCGTCACCCTCTTATGTATGGAATCGGATTAATGCTATACGGGGTACTCGACGGAGGCCTCCTCCCCCCCCTGATCCCGCCTCCCTTGCCTGCTCTTTAATGGAGGACTGGGCACGAGCTTCCTCCCCAGAGGCACTTCCAGATCCAATGCAGGAGGCAGTGCAGGCCCGCATCGATGCGTCTGAGCCTGTTGTTCGTGCTGCTCTTACCTCCCCTGCCCCCACTGATCATCCCATCACACAGTTCGAGCTTGACAGTGCTCGTCGCTCTAGAAAAGACACCTCTCCTGGGGATGATCAGATAACCTACTCCGTCCTCAACGCCTGTACTAATATTCCTAACGGCCCCTTGCTTGCTCTCTACAATATGTCTTATGAACATGGGGTTCTCCCGTCCAACTGGAAAATGCCACTATTATCCCCATCCCTAAGCCGGGAGATCCTGGGAAATATCGACCCATTAGTCTTACCTCCTGTGTTTGCAAGATGATGGAGAGGGTACTCCATCGTCGCCTTCTTCACACCATAGGCGGCTTCCACAACTCCCTCAATGGTTTCATTCAACATCGCAGCACAGCACACTCCATTGCTTCCTTTTATTGCAATCAGACTGCCCGCGTCTCCGTCTTCCTTGATATCAAGGGAGCCTTTGATACGGCTCAACCTGCCCTCATTTTAGCTGAACTTGCACGGTTAGGGGTTAAAGGGAGACTTCTACAATGGATCGCCTCTTACCTCACTGGACGCCAGGCCCGGGTTCGCGTTGAAGGCTCTATGTCTCCTGTTCAAGAAATGAACCTCGGCACCCCTCAAGGTGGAGTCCTGAGTCCCACCTTGTTTAACACTCTCATGCACTCCATTGCATCACTCCCGTGGCCGACAGAAGTTGTCCACTCAGGATATGCCGACGATGTCCTCCTCCAAGCCCCTGACTACCTCAGCATGCAGGAAGCCCTTGATCTGGTCTCCAGAGAGTGTGATTCACTTGGTTTCCTTCTTTCAATTGCGAAAACAGAAGCCATGTGGCACGGTCGTGTTGTACCTCCACCCCTTCTCTTATCAGGAACGCCCTTGGACTGGGTTAATGAGACAAAATACCTGGGTGTGTATGTAACTCGCACACGTTGTCAGATCCCTGAAGTCCGCTATCTTCGAGACATATGCTTTCGGCGTCTCGCTCCCCTCTCTACCATGTGCAGGGGTTCCCTTGGTGCCAGCATCCCTGTACTTCTCACCATGTACAAGTCTTTTGTCCGTTCCTGTGTTGACTACGCCGCCCCTGCCCTCGTCAACATTAGTCGGACTGCTGTCAACCGTCTCGAAGTTATCCAGAGGAAAGCTGCTCGTATCATCCTTGGGGCTCCTCAGTGGACACGCTCTACTTCTCTATATACCGAACTTGGTCTTTCCCCCTTACAGGATCGTGTCCAGGAGTTTTACCTAAAAACTGCCGTTTCCATTCTACGGGATCCTAGGGGCAACTATGTCCAAACCAACTTGACTACTGCTGTCCGAGACCGACCTCCATCTAGAAGACAGTGGCGAGGGTCACTCATCCGAGCCCTTCAGGAACACGACCTCCTGCCTGATATTGTTGTCACCCCTGCTGTTGGTTCGTCTCCTTCTACCTGGCTGGATTTTCAACCTGAAGTGATTGCCCTCGGTGGACCGCTCCCGAAATCCCAGGTGAACCCTGTTATTCTCTGCAAATACCACCTCTCCAGGATCGCTCACTGGTCCCCAGGTAGGGTCGTCCTCTACACTGATGGTTCTGTTGAACCCGCTACAGGTAGGGCTGGGGCTGGTGTCTACATCTTCCGTCCTGATGCCCCTGAGCCTATCAAACTGTCTCTCAGAGTTTCTGACGGGGCATCCTCCACTCAGGCTGAACTAATAGCCCTCCTTGCTGCCCTTCTCGCTGAGGAAGAAGCAGATGGTTTCTGCCCCTTGCTTGTCTGCTGCGATTCCAGGTCTGCTCTCGACGGGATCGCATTTGGATCTGGGGAAAATAAGGACCTTATCCTCCGAATACGAGGGTTAACATCCACACTTCAGGATGAAGGCCGTCCTGTGACATTCCTATGGATACCTAGTCATGTCGGTATCTTGGGGAATGAGGCAGCAGATGACCTTGCCAAGACTGGCTGCAACAAGGCCACACCTGACTACGTTGTTCCTCGAACACTCTTACAGATTAGGACCCAAATCCGCCGCAAACAGAGAGAAGCTCATGGTACGATGTCCTCCGTAAACTTCCTGACTTCTCGTACGTCTACGGGAAAGGGTCGCGGAAGGGGGACGTGATTGCTGCCCGTATCATCATTGGGTATGACTTTGCTTGGGAGATTGGTATCCCCACATCCCCTGAGCAACGCTCTTGTGCGTTATGCAGAAGACCCGACAGCCGCACCCTTATTCACTACCTCCTAAGATGTCCCCACACACAACGCTTCCGTGACGCCTGCTGGACCACCACTCCCTGACGGAGACACGATGATCCTCCCAATACTGGCCAGATATTTTGTAAATAATATTAATTATGTGTTAAAGGAACATCCTTCCTTCCTTCCTTAGGCTTTAGTAAGCCCCTTTATAATATTTATACTGTATATACTTTTCACACTTGCCAGATGATTCTGGTGTCATTGTACAGGGGTACCTAGTGACAGCACTAGGATCCCGCTTCCTCTATCAAGGAATAAACAATTGAAATTGAAATTGAATTATATATATATATATATATATATATATATATATATATATATATATATATATATATATATATATATATATATATATATATATATATATATATATATACATTAGTTAAATTCTACTTAACGCGGTCAATTGAACCCAGAGGGTCCTGCGTTAAGTGAAAACCGCGTTAAGTGAATAACAGAACATATGGGATTAATTCCAATAGAACCCAGCCCGACCCCCAAACTCCACTTTTTGACGACAAATAACTATGTTGTAGTAAAAATAACATCTTAATTTTATGATGGTACATGCACACAATTAATACTTAAGAGAAATAGAGAAATACAGTCGCCAAGTTAATGTCCATCAAATAATGGACTCAACTCCCTCCCCCTCTTCTCACACTACACTCACTGGCTCTTCCCTCTGAGAAATTTTTGGGGGAAAACCAGGTATAGTAATAAATAATTCCTCAAACTAAAGTTAGGATAATATAATTGACATTGCTGGATTCCTTGTAAGACCAGGAATATTTTGAATATAAATGTCATATATTTTTCACAAAAGATAACATATTTACTCAGAATAAACTTTACATCTAAAATTTGTATGTCTAATGCAAAATCTATGATGTTTATATTCAAAATGATCAGCAAATTGTAAGAATTCCAGCAATGTAAATTATATTCTGGCCGGATAATTTGTATGAATTTTATGAGCTAAAACAAATATCTTCAGTTAATAAAAAAAAAAAATATTCTTCGACACTATCTGTCAATCAAAGTACCCCACCTTGCCTTCCCCCCCTCTTCCAACCGCGTGGTCAGTCCCAACCCTCCCCCCACCCCCCACCAATCCTCCATTCAAGAGTTTTTAACATTTAGTATTAAATAATACCTCAGATTAAAGTTAGGATAATATAATTGACATTGCTGGATTCCTTGTAAGACCAGGAATATTTTGAATATAAATGTCATATATTTTTCACAAAAGATAACATACTTACTCAGATTAAACATTTTATCTAAAAATTGTATGTTTAATGCAAAAAATATATTGTTTATATTCAAAATGATCACCAAATTATAAGAATTCCAGCAATGTAAATTATATTCTGACCGGGTAATTTGTATGATTCTTATGAGCTAAAACAAATATCTTCAGTTACTGTGCACTTTCACGGACAGATGGTCGGTCGGTCTCACCCCCACCCCCACCAACCGTCTCAAGGAGATGTGGATACCACTAAATTTAATAAATAATACCTCAGATTAAAGTTAGGATAATATAATTGACATTGCTGGATTCCTTGTAAGACCAAGAATATTTTGAATATAAATGTCATATATTTTGGACAAAAGATAACATAATTACCTAGAGAACAATTTTTATCTAAAAATTGTATGTTTAATGCAAAATATATGTTGTTTATATTCAAAATGATCACACAATTATAAGAATTCCAGCAATGTAAATTATATTCTGACCGGGAAATTTGTATGAATTTTATGAGCTAAAACAGGCAGTCAGGCAGGGTGGCGGGTGGTGCGAATCTAAAAATAGCTCTCGAGCCGGACACTCACCGCGTATATGATGAAAAATGCCGCGTTAAGTGAAAGTTCAGCTTTGGCAAGGCACCGCGTATATGCAAAAACGCGTTAAGTGAAAGCGCGTTAAGCGGGGGTAATACTGTATATATATATATATATATATATATATATATATATATATATATATATATATATATATATATATATATATATATATATATATATATATATATATATATATATATATATATATATATATATATATACACAATAATAATAACACAGTTATACTTCACTTAACGCTAAGGTCAATAGGAACCCAGAGATCCTGCAACAAGTGAAATCCGCGTTAAGTGAACAACAGAACATATGGGATTAATTCCAATAGAAACCAGCCCGACCCCCAAACTCCACTTTTTGAAGACACATAACTATGTTGTAGTAAAAATAACATCTTAATTTTATGATGGTACATGCACACAATTAATACTTAAGTGAAATAGAGAAATACAGTCGCCAAGTTAATGTCCATTCAAATAATGGACTCGACTCCCTCCCCCTCTTCTCACACTACACTGCTGGCTCTTCCCTCTCTGAGAAATTTTTTGGGAAAACCACTAAATTTTAATAAATAATACCTCAAACTAAAGTTAGGATAATACAATTGACATTGCTGGATTCCTTGTAAGACTAGGAATATTTTGAATATAAATGTCATATATTTTGCACAAAAGATAACATAGTTACTCAGAAAATTTTTTTATCTAAAATTTGTATGTCTAATGCAAAATATATGATGTTTATATTCAAAATGATCACCAAATTATAAGAATTCCAGCAATGTAAAATATATTCTGACCGGGTAATTTGTATGAATTTTATGAGCTAAAACAAATATCTTCAGTTAATAAAAAAAAAAAAATATTCTTCATGGGGTAACAGATGGTCGGTCGGTCCCTCCCTCCCCCCCACCCCCCACCAACCGTCCCAAGGAGATGTGTGGGAAAACCAGAATACTTAACTTTTTGTAATAAATAATACCTCAAACTAAAGTTAGGATAATATAATTGACATTGCTGGATTCCTTGTAAGACCAGGAATATTTTGAATATAAATGTCATATATTTTGCACAAAAGATAACATAGTT
>NW_024721622.1:0-11978 GCF_018991925.1 Homarus americanus | reverse complement strand
TACTCGATCATGGGACTTTGTTATATTCGATCAGGGGATTTTGTTATACTCGACCAGTGGCCTTTGTTATATTCGATATGGGGGCCTTTGTTATACTCGATTATGGGACTTTGTTATACTCGACCAAAGGACTTTGTTATACTCGACCAGAGGCCTTTGTTATACTCGATCAGGGGGTTTTGTTGAACTCGATGAGGGGGCTTTGTTATACTTGATCAGGGGACTTTGTTATACTCGGCCAGGGGACTTTGTTTTACTTGACCAGGGGACTTTACTATACTCGATCAGGGGACTTTGTTATACTCAATCAGGGGCCTTTGTTATTCTCGATAATGGGACTTTGTTACACTCGATCAGGGGACATTGTTATACTCGATCAGGGCCTTTATTGTACTCGATAAGGGGACTTTGTTAAACTCGATCAGGGGACTTTGTTATTCTCGATCACGGCACTTTGTTATACTCGATCAGGGTACTTTGTTATGCTTGATCAGGGGACTTTGTTATACTCGATCAGGAGACTTTGTTATACGCGATCTTGGGATTTTGTTATACGTCATTAGGGTCCTTTGTTATACTCGATCAGGTGACTTAGTTATACTCGATCAGGGGCCTTTGTTATACTCGATCATGGGACTTTATTATACTCGACCAGGGGACTTAATTATACTAGATTCGGGGCCTTTGTTATACTCGATCATGGGACTTTGTTATACTCGACCAGGGGACTTTGTTATACTCGAACAGGGGGCTTTTTTATACTCGATCAGGGAATTTTGTCAAACTCGATGAGGGGGCTTTGTTATACTCGATCAGGGGACTTTGTTATACTCGGCCAGGGGACTGTGTTATACTCGACCAGGGGGCTTTTTTATACTCGATGATGGGGTTTGTTATACTCGATCAAAGGGCTTTGTTGTACTCAATCAGAGACTTTGTTATACTCGAGCAGGGGGCTTTTTTATATTCGATGAGGGGGCTTTGTTATACTCGATCAGAGGACTTTGTTATACTCGATCAGGGGTGTTTGTCTTACTCGATCAGGGGACTTTTTATACTCGATCAGGGGACTTTGTTATACTCGATCAGGAGATTTTGTTATACTCGACCAGGGTCCTTTATTATACCCGATAAGGGGCCTTTGTTATCCTCGATCATAGGACTTTGTTACACAAGACCAGGGGACTTTGTTATACTCGACCAGGGGGCTTTTTTATACTCGATCAGGGGGTTTTGTTAAACTCGATCAGGGGGCTTTCTTATACTCAATCAGGGGACTTTGTTATAGACGACCAGGGGACTTTGTTATACTCGATCAGGGAACTTTGTTATACTCGTTCAGGGGACTTTGTTATAACCGATCAGGTGACTTTGTTGTAATCGATCAGCGGACATTGTTATACTCGATCTGGGGGCATTGTTATACTCGATCTTGGGACTTTGTTATACTCGATCAGGGGACTTTATTATACTCGATCAGAGGACTTTGTTATACTCGACCAGGGAGTTTCTTATACTCGACCAGGAGACTTTTTTATACTCCATTAGGGTCCTTTGTTATACTCGATTAGGGGACTTTGTTATACTCGTTCTTGGGACTTTGTTATACGGCATTGGGGTCCTTTGTTATATCGATTAGGGAACTTAGTTATACTCGATCAAGGGGCTTTGTTATACTCGACCAGGGGCTTTTTCATACTCGATCAGGGGGTTTTGTTAAACTCGATGAGATGATTTTGTTATACTCGATCAGGGGATTTTGTTATACTCGACCAGGGGCCTTTCTTATATTCGATAAGAGGCCTTTGTTATACTCGATTATGGGACTTTGTTATACTCGACCAAAGGACTTTGTTATACTCGACCAGGGGGCTTTTTTATACTCGATTAGGGGGTTTTGTTAAACTCGATCAGGGGTGTTTGTTTTACTCGATCAGGGGACTTTGTTATACTCGATGAGGGGACTTTGTTATACTCGATCAGGGGATTTTGTTATACTCGACCAGGGGCCTTTGTTAAATTCGATAAGGGGCCTTTGTTATACTCGATTATGGGACTTTGTTATACTCGACCAGGGGACTTTGTTATACTCGACCAGGGGCCATATTTATACTCGATCAGGGATTTTTTTAAACTCGATGAGGGAGCTTTGTTATACTCGACCAGGGGACTTTGTTTTACTCGACCAGGGGACTTTAGTATACTCGATCAGGGGACTTTGTTATACTCGATCAGGGGCCTTTGTTATACTCGATAATGGGACTTTGTTATACTCGATCAGGGGACTTTGTTCTACTCGATCAGGGGCTTTATTGTACTCGATAAAGGGACTTTGTTAAACTCGTTCATGGGACTTTGTTATTCTCGATCAGGGCACTTTATTATACTCGATCAGGGAATTTTGTTATACTCGATCAGGGGACTTTGTTATACTCGATCAGGAGACTTTGTTATACGCGATCTTGGGACTTTGTTATACGCCATTAGGGTCCTTTGTAATACTCGATGAGGGGACTTAGTTATACTCGATCTGGGGACTTTGTTATACTCGATCATGCGACTTTATTATACTCGACCAGGGGACTTTGTTATACTCGATCAGGGGACTTTGTTATACTCGATCTGGGGACTTTGTATATACGCGACTAGGGACAGTGTTATATTCGATCAGGTGCCTTTCTTATACTCGATCAGGGGGCTTTTTTATACTCGATGACGGGTTCCTTGCTATGTTCGATCAGGGGACTTTGTAATACTCGATCACAGGACTTTGTTATACTCAATCTTGAGACTTTGTTATACTCCATTAGGGTCCTTTGTTATACTCGATCAGAGGACTTAGTTATGCTCGCTTAGGGCACTTATTTATACTCGATCAGGGGACTTTGTTATACTCGATCAGGGGATTTTGTTATACTCGACCAGGGCTTTTGTTATACTCGATAAGGGGCCTTTGTTATACTCGATTATGGGACTTTGTTATACTCGATAAGGAGCCTTTGTTATACTCGATCATGGGACTTTGTTATACTCGACCAGGGGAGTTGTTATACTCAGCCAGGGGGCTTTTTTATACTCGATCAGGGGGTTTTGTTAAACTCGATGAGGGGGCTTTGTTATACTCGAACAGGGGACTTTGGTTTACTCGGCCAGGCGACTTTGTTTTACTCGACCAGGGGACTTTGTTATTCTCGATCAGGGGGCTTTGTTATACTCAATCTTGTGACTTTGTTATACTCGATCAGGGGACTTTAGTATACTCGATCAGGGGACTTTGTTATAACCGATCAGGTGATTTTGTTATAATCGATCAGCGGACTTTGTTATACTCGATCTGGGGGCTTTGTTATACTCGATCTTGGGACTTTCTTATACTCGATTAGGGGACTTTATTATACTCGATCAGGGGACATTGTTATTTTCGACCAGTGGCCTTTGATATACTCGATCTTGGGACTTTGTTATACTCGACCAGGGGATTTTGTTATACTCGACCAGATGGCTTTTTTATTCTCGATGAGGGGCTTAGTTCTACTCGATCAGAGGGCTTTGTCATACCTGATCAGGGAATTTGTTATACGCGACCAGGGGGCTTTTTTATACTCGATGAGGGGGGATTGTTATACTCGATGAGGGGACTCTGTTATACTCGATCTGGGGACTTTGTTATACTCGATCAGGGGACTTTGTATATATTCGACTAGGAACATTGTTATATTCGATTAGGTGCCTTTCTTATACTCGATCAGGGGGCTTTGTTATACTCGATGACGGGATTTTGTTATACTCGACCAAAGGACTTTGTTATACTCGACCAGGGGACTTTGTTATACTCGATCAGGGGACTTTGTTATACTCGATCAGAGGATCTTGTTATACTCGACCAGGGGCCTTTGTTATATTCCATAAGGGGCCTTTGGTATAGTCGATTATGGGAATTTGTTATACTCGACCAAAGGACTTTGTTATACTCGACCAGGAGCCGTTGTTACACTTGATAAGGGGCCTGTGTTGTACTCGATCAGGGGCTTTGTTATACTCGGCCAGGGGACTTTGTTTTACTCGACCAGGGGACTTTAGTATACTCGATCAGGGGACTTTGTTATACTCGATCAGGGACCTTTGTTATACTCGATAATGGGACTTTGTTATACTCGATCAGGGACTTTGTTACTCTTTCGATCAGGGGAGGCTTTATTGTACTCGAACAGGGGACTTTGTTAAACTCGATCAGGGGACTTTGTTATTCTCGATCAGGGCAATTTGTTATACTCGATCAGGGTACTTTGTTGTACTCGATCAGGGGACTTTGTTATACTCAATCAGGAGACTTTGTTATACGCGATCTTGGGACCATGTTATACGCCATTAGGGTTCCTTTGTTATACTCGATCAGCGGACTTAGTTATACTCGATCAGGGGCCTTTGTTATACTCGATCATGGGACTTTACTATACTCGACCAGGGGACTTAGTTATACTCGATGATGAGGCTTTGTTATACTCGATCAAAGGGCTTTGTTGTACTCGATCAAAGACTTTCTTATACTCGACCAGGGGGCTTTTTTATACTCGATGAGGGGGCTTTGTTGTACTCGATCAGGGGACTTTGTTATACTCGATCAGGGGTGTTTGTCTTACTCGATCAGGGGACTTTTTATACTCGATCAGGGCACTTTGTTATACTCGATCAGGAGATTTTGTTATACTCGACCAGGGGCCTTTGTTATACTCGATAATTGACCTTTGTTATACTCGATCATAGGACTTTGTTATACTCAATGAGGGGGCTTTGTTATACTCAACCAGGGGACTTTTTCATACTCGATCAGGGGGTTTTGTTACAGTTAAGGTCCTTTGTTATATCGATTAGGGCGCGGTTAAACTTACGAATCAAGGGACTTTGTTATGTACTCGATAGGGGGCTTTGATATATACTCGACGGGGGGCTTTTTCATACCGATCAGAGTTTTGTTAAACTTCGATGGGAGAATTTATTGCTCTTTCGATTATGGGACTTTGTTATACTTTCATTAAAGGACTTTGTTATCTCGACCAAGGGGCTTTTTATACTCGATCAGGGGTTTTTAAAACTCGATCAGAGTTTTGTTTACTCGATCAGTGGACTTTGTTATACTCGGTCAGGGACTTTGTTATACTTTCGATCGAAGTTTTGTTACTCTCGACCAGGGGCCTTTGTTATATTCGATGAGGCCTTTGTTATACTCGATTATAGGACTTTGTTATACTGAGCCGGACTTTGTTATACTCGACCAGGGGCCTTTGTTATACTCGATAAGGGGCCTGTGTTATACTCGAGCATGGGACTTTGTTATACTCGACCAGGGGACTTTGTTATACTCGACCAGGGGCCTTATTTATACTCGATCAGGGGGTTTTGTTAAACTCGATGAGGGGGCTTTGTTATACTCGATGAGGGTACTTTGTTATACTCGGTCAGGGGACTATGTTTTACTCGACCAGGGGACTTTAGTATACTCGATCAGGGGACTTTGTTATACTCGATCAGGGGCCTTTCTTAAACTCGATAATGGGACTTTGTTATACTCGATCAGGGGACTTGTTATACTCGATTATGGGCTTTATTGTACTCGATAAGGGGACTTTGTTAAACTCGATCAGGGGACTTTGTTATTCTTGATTAGGGCACTTTGTTATACTCGATCAGGGTACTTTGTTATACTCGATCAGGGGTCTTTGTTATACTTGATCAGGAGACTTTGTTATACGCAATCTTGGGACTTTGTTATACGCCATTAGGGTCCTTTGTTATACTCGATCAGGGGACTTTGTTATACTCGATCAGGGGACTTAGTTATACTCGATCAGGGGCCTTTGTTATACTCGATCATGGGACTTTATAATACTCATCCAGGGGACTTTGTTATGCTCGACCAGGGGGCTTTTTTATACTCGATCAGGGGACTTTGTAATACTCGACCAGGGGACTTTGTTATATACGACCAGGGGACTATGTTATACTCGATCAGGGGACTTTGTTATACTCGATCAGGGGACTTTTTTATACTCGATCATGGGCTTTGGTATACCCGATCAGGGGCCTTTGTTATACTCGATCAGGGGACTTTGTTGTTCTCGATAAGGTGACTTTTTTGTACTCGATCTGCGGACTTTGTTATACTCGACCAGGGGGCTTTTTTATACTCGATGAGGGGGTTTGTTATACTGGATCAGGGGACTTTGTTATACTCGATCTGGGGACATTGTTATACTCGATCTGGGGACTTTGTATATAATCGACTAGGGACATTGTTATATTCGATCAGGTGCCTTTCTTATACTCGATCAGGGGGCTTTGTTATACTCGATGACGGGACATTGTTATGTTCGATCAGGGGACTTTGTTATACTCGATCAGAGGACTTTGTTATACTCGATCTTGGGACTATGTTATACTCCATTAGGGTCCTTTGTTATACTCGATCAGGAGACTAAGTTATGCTCGATTAGGGCACTTAGTTATGCTCGATCAGGGGACTTTGTTATACTCGATCAGGGGGCTTTGTTATACTCGATCAGGGGACTTCGTTATACTTGACCAGGGGTGTATGTTTTACTCGATCAGGGGACTTTGTTATACTCGATCAGGGGACTTTGTTATACTCGATCAGGGGATTTTGTTATACTCGATCAGGGGACTTTGTTATACTCGATCAGAGGGCTTTGTTATACTCAATCAGGGGTGTTTGTTTTACTCGTCTCGTGACTTTGTTATATTCGGTCAGGTGCCTTTCTTATACTCGATTAGTGGACTTTGTTATACTCGATCAGGGGACTTTGTTATTCTCGATCAGGGCACTTTGTCATACTCGATCAGGGTACTTTGTTATACTCGATCAGGGGACTTTGTTATACTCGATTAGAAGAATTTGTTATACGCGATCTTGGGACTTTGTTATACGCCATTAGGGTCCTTTGTTATACTCGATCAGGGGACTTAGTTATACTCGATCAGGGGACTTTGTGATACTCGATGAGGGGGCTTTGTTATACTCGATAAGGGGCCTTTGTTATACTCGATCAGGGGGCGTTGTTATACTCCATTAGGGGACTTTGTTATACTCGAACCAGGGGACTTTTTTATACTCGACCAGGGGGCTTTTTTATACTCGATCAGGGGGTTTTCTTATACTCGATCAGGGGGCTTTGTTATACTCGATAAGGGACCTTTGTTATACTCGATCAGGGGGCGTTGTTATACTCCATTAGGGGACTTTGTTATACTCGATCAAGGGACTTTTTTATACTCGATCTTGGGCTTTGCTATACTCGATAAGGGGGCTTTGTTATACTCGATCAGGGGACTCTGTTATTCTCGATAAGGTGACTTTGTTGTACTCGATCTGCGGACTTTGTTATACTCGACCAGGGGGCTTTTTTATACTCGATGAGGGGGCTTTGTTATACTCGATCAGGGGACTTTGTTATGCTCGATCTGGGGACTTTGTTATACTCGAACTGGGGACTTTGTATATACTCGAGTAGGGACATTGTTATATTCGATCAGGTGCCTTTCTTATACTCGATCAGGGGGCTTTTTTATACTCGATGACGGGATCTTTGTTATGTTCGATCAGGGGACTTTTTTATACTCGATCAGAGGACTTTGTTATACTCAATCTTGGGACTTTGTTATACTCCATTGGGGTCCTTTGTTATACTCGATCAGGGTACTTAGTTATGCTCGATTAGGGCACTTATTTATACTCGATCAGGGGACTTTGTTATACTCGATCAGGGGATTTTGTTATACTCGACCAGGGGCTTTTGTTATACTCGATAAGGGGCCTTTGTTATACTCGATTATGGGACTTTGTTATACTCGACCAGGGGACTTTGATATACTCGACCAGGGGGCTTTTTTATACTCTATCAGGGTTTTTTTTTAAACTCGATGAGGGGGCTTTGTTATACTCGACCAGGGGCCTTTGTTATACTCGATAAGGGGCCTTTCTTATACTCGATCATGGGACTTTGTTATACTCGACCAAAGGACTTTGTTATACACGAAGAGGGGGCTTCTTTATACTCGATCAGGGGGTTTTGTTAAACTCGATCAAGGGTGTTTGTTATACTCGATCAGGGGACTTTTTTATACTCGACCAGGAGAATTTGTTATACGCGATCTTGGGACTTTGTTATACGCCATTAGGGTCCTTTGTTATACTCGATCAGGGGACTTAGTTATACTCGATCAAGGGACTTTGTTATACTCGATGAGGGGGCTTTGTTATACTCGATAAGGGGCCTTTGTTATACTCGATGAGGGGGCGTTGTTATACTCCATTAGGGGACTTTGTTATACTCGAACCAGGGGACTTTTTTATACTCGACCAGGGGGCTTTTTTATACTCGACCAGGAGAATTTGTTATACGCGATCTTGGGACTTTGTTATACGCCATTAGGGTCCTTTGTTATACTCGATCAGGGGACTTAGTTATACTCGATCAAGGGACTTTGTTAAACTCGATGAGGGGGCTTTGTTATACTCGATAAGGGGCCTTTGTTATACTCGATCAGGGGGCGTTGTTATACTCCATTAGGGGACTTTGTTATACTCGACCAAGGGACTTTTTTATACTCGATCATGGGCTTTGCTATACTCGATAAGGGGGCTTTGTTATACTCGATCAGGGGACTTTGTTATTCTCGATAAGGTGACTTTGTTGTACTCGATATGCGGACTTTGTTATACTCGACCAGGGTTTTTTTTTATACTCGATGAGGGGGCTTTGTTATACTCGATCAGGGGACTTTGTTATACTCGATCTGGGGACTTTGTTACACTCGAACTGGGGACTTTGTATATACTCGACTAGGGACATTGTTATATTCGATCAGGTGCCTTTCTTATACTCGATCAGGGGGCTTTTTTATACTCGATGACGGGATCTTTGTTATGTTCGATCAGGGGACTTTTTTATACTCGATCAGAGGACTTTGTTATACTCAATCTTGGGACTTTGTTATACTCCATTGGGATCTTTGTTATACTCGATCAGGGGATTTTAATATACTCGACCAGGGGCTTTTGTTATACTCGATAAGGGGCCTTTGTTATACTCGATTATGGGACTTTGTTATACTCGACCAGGGGACTTTGTTATACTCGACCGGGGGGCTTTTTTATACTCTATCAGGGTTTTTTTTTAAACTCGATGAGGGGGCTTTGTTATACTCGACCAGGGGCCTTTGTTATACTCGATAAGGGGCCTTTGTTATACTCGATCATGGGACTTTGTTATACTCGACCAAAGGACTTTGTTATACACGAAGAGGGGGCTTTTTTATACTCGATCTGGGGGTTTTGTTAAACTCGATCAGGGGTGTTTGTCTTACTCGATCAGGGGACTTTGTTATCCTCGATCAGGGGACTTTGTTATACTCGATTAGGGGATTTTGTTATGCTTGACGAAGGGCCTTTGTTATACTCGATAAGGGGCCTTTGTTATACTCGATCATGGGACTTTGTTATACTCGACCAGGGGAGTTGTTATACTCGACCAGGGGGCATTTTTATACTCGATCAGGGGGTTTTGTTAAACTCGATGAGGGGGCTTTGTTATACTCGAAGAGGGGACTTTGTTTTACTCGGCCAGACCAGTGTTTACTCAGACTTAGGACCATTCTAAATCGGGGCTTTATACCCGATCAGCGGACCTTTCTCATACTCGACCTGAGGGCTTTGTTATATCGATCTTGGATTTTTGTTATACCCGGATCAGGGACCTTAGGTGAAGTACTGATCAGGGGACTTTGTTATATTCGGGATCTGGGGACTTTGTTATACCCGACCAGGGGGCGAGCACCTTCGATCAGGGTTTTACATAACGATGAGGGGTTTCGTTAAACTCGATGAGGGGCTTAGAGCAGGCCTGAGATCAGGGACTTTGTTATACCCGGTCAGGGACGGTGTTATACCCGACCAGGTGGGGCTTTATACTACGATGATGGGTTTGTTACTCGATCAAAGTTCTTTGTTGTACTCGATCAGAGACTTTGTTATACTCGACCAGGGGGCTTTTTTATACTCGATGAGGGGGCTTTGTTATACTCGATCAGGGGACTTTGTTATACTCGATCTGGGGACTTTGTTATACTCGATTAGGGGACTTTGTATTTACTCGATTAGGGACATTGATATATTCGATCAGGTGCCTTTCTTATACGAGATCAGAGGACTTTGTTATACTCGATCTTGGGACTTTGTTATAATCCATTAGGGTCCTTTGTTATACTCGATCAGGGGACATTGTTATACTCGCCCAGGGGGCTTTTTTATACTCAATCAGGGGGTTTTGTTAAACACGATGAGGGGGCTTTGTTATACTCGATCAGGGGACTTTGTTATACTCGGGATCAGGGACTTTATATACTCGGCCAGGGACTTTGTTATACCTGATTAGTACGCCTTGTTATACTCGATCAGGGACTTTTGTTATACTCGATCAGGGATCCTCTTTATACCTGATTAGGGCCTTTGTTACTCAGATAAGGGCCTTTTTATACCGATCATGGAGATTTTATACCCGACCAAAGGACTTCGGTTATACTCGGATGAGGGCCTATGGCTGGATCAGGGTTTTGTTAAACTCGATCAGTAAGTATATATCGATCAGGGAATTTTGCTACCATCACGAGATTTTGTTATACTCGATCAGGGGGTTTTGTTAAACTCGACCAGGGGCCATTGTTATACTCTATAAGGGTCCTTTGTTATACTCGATCACGAGATTTTGTTATACCCGATCAGGGGGTTTTGTTAAACTCGACCAGGGGCCATTGTTATACTCGATAAGGGTCCTTTGTTATACTCGATCAGGGGGCTTTTATATAATCGATCAGGGGGTTTTCTTAAAGTCGATGAGGGGGCTTTGTTATACTCGATCAGGGGACTGTGATATACTCGACCATGGGGCTTTTTTATACTCGATGATGGGGCTTTGTTATACTCGATCAAAGTGCTTTGTTGTACTCGATCAGAGACTTTGTTATACTCGACCAGGGGGCTTTTTTATACTCGATGAGGGGGCTTTGTTATACTCGATCAGGGGACTTTGTTATATTCGATCTGGGGACTTTGTTATACTCGATCAGGGGACTTTGTATTTTCTCGATTAGGGATATTGATATATTCGATCAGGTGCCTTTCTTATACGAGATCAGAGGACTTTGTTATACTCGATCCTGGGACTTTGTTATACTCCATTAGGGTCCTTATGAGGCCTGGGATCAGGGACATTGCTATACTGCCCAGGGCTTTTTATACCCAATCAGGGGGCCTCATAAACCCGATGAGGGCTTTGTTATACCTGATCAGGGACTTTGTTATACTCTATCAGGACTTGTTATACTCGACCAGGGGACTTTAAGCGGTACCGATCAGGGCTGGTTATACTCGATCAGGGGACTTTGTTATACTCGATCAGGGGAATATGTTATACTCGATCAGGGGATCCTGTTATACTCGACCAGGGGCCTTTGTTATACTCGATAAGGGGCCTTTTTTATACCCAATCATGGGATTTTATTATACTCGACCAAAGTACTTTGTTATACTCGACCAGGGGCCTTTTTTACTAGATCTGGGGGTTTTGTTAAACTCGATCAGGGGTGTTTGTTTTACTCAATCAGGGGACTTTCTTATACTCGATCACGGGATTTTGTTATACTCGATCAGGGTGTTTTGTTAAACTCGACCAGGGACCATTGTTATACTCGATAAGGGGCCATTGTTATACTCGATCATGGGACTTTGTTATACTCGACCAGGGGACTTTGTTATACTCGACCAGGGGGCTTTTATATACTCGATCAGGGGGTTTTCTTAAACTCGATGAGGGGGGTTTGTTATACTCGATCAGGGGACTTTGTTATACTCGGCCAGGGGACTTTGTTTTACGCGACCAGGGGACTTTGTTATACTCGATCAGGGG
>NW_024721621.1:0-12453 GCF_018991925.1 Homarus americanus | reverse complement strand
TTATCCTTGATCAGGGGACTTTGTCATACTCGACCAGAGGACTTTGTTATACTCGATCAGAGGATATGTTATACTCGATCAGGGGGCTTTGTTATACTCGATCAGGGGACTTTGCTATACTCGACCAGGTGACTTTGTTATACTCGATCAGGGGACTTTGTTATACTCGACCAGTGGACTTTTTTATACTTGATTCAGGGGACTTTGTCATACTAGATCCGTGGACTTTCCTATATTTGACCAATGGACTTTGCTATACTCGATGAGCGGCCTTTGTTATACTCGATCAGGGGACTTTGTTATACTTGATTAGGGGATTTTGTTATACTCGATCAGGGGACTTTGTTACAATGGACCAGGGGACATTATTATACTCGATAAGGGGACTTTGTTATTCTCGATCAGGGAACTTTCGTTACACTCGATCAGGGAACTTTGTTATACTCGTCCAGGGACCTTTGTAATACTCGATTAGGAGACTTTGTTATACTCGATCTGGTGACTTTGTTATACTCGAAAAGGGGAATTTGTTATATTCGATAAGGGTTTTTGTTAGACTCGAACAGGGGACTTTGTTATACTCGACCAGGGGCCTTTGTTATACTCGACCAGGGGCCTTTGTTATACTCGATTAGGGGACTTTGTTATACTCGATAACGGGACTTTGTTATACTCGATAAGGGGAATTTGTTATACTCGATAAGGGGACTTTGTTATACTCGATCAGGGGACTTTCTTATACTCGATTAGAGGCCTTTGTTGGACTCGATCAGGGGACTTTGTTATACTCGAGCAGGGGGCTTTGTTATACTCGATCAGGGGACTTTGTTATACTCGATCAGGAGGCTTTCTTATACTCGATCAGGGACTTTGCTATTCTCGACCAGGGGACTTTGTTATACTCAATCAGGGGATATGTTATACTCGATCAGGGGACTTTGTTATACTCAACCAGGGGAATTTGTTATACTCGATCAGGGGACTTTGTTATACGCGATCAGGAGACTTTGTTATACTCGATTAGGAACGTTTGTTATACTCGTCCACGGGGGCTTTGTTATACTAGGATCAGGGGACTTTGTTATACTCGATGAGGGGACTTAGTCTTACTCGATCAGCGCCCTTTGTTATACTCGACCAGGGGACTTTGTTATAATCGATTAGGGAACTTTGTTATACTTGGTCAGAAGACTTTGTTATACTCGACCAGGGGCCTTTGTTATACTAGATAAGAAAACTTTGTTATACTCGACCAGGGGACTTTGTTATACTCATCCAGGGGGCTTTGTCATACTCGATTAGCGGACTTTCTTATACTCAATCAGGGGATTTTGTCGTACACTATCAGGGCCCTTTGCTATACTCGACCTGGGGACTTTGTTATAATCGATCAGGGGACTTTGGTATGCTCGATCTAGGGACTTTGTTATACTGGGCCAGGGGACTTTTTTATACTCGATGAAGGGACTTTGTTACACTGGACCAGGGGACATTTTTATTCTCGATTAGGGGACTTTGTTTTCATCGATCAGGGGACTTTGTTATACTGGACCAGGAGACTTTGTTATACTCGATCAGGGAACGTTGCTATACTCGATGAGGGAACTTTGTTATAGTCATCCAAGGGGCTTTGTTATTTTCCATCAGGGGACTTTGTTATACTCGATCAGGGGACTTTGGTATGCTCCATCTAGGGACTTTGTTATACTCGATCAGGGACTTTGTTATACTCGATAAGAGGACTTAGTTATACTCGATAAGGGGACTTTGTTAGACTCGAACAGGGGACTTTGTTATACTTGACCAGGGGACTTTGTTATACTCGATTAGGCGGCTTTGTTATACTCGATCAGGGGACTTTCTTATACTCGATTAGAGGCCTTTTTTAGACTCGATCATGGGACTTTGTTATACTCGTGCAGGGAGCTTTGTTATACTCGATCAGGGGACTTTGTTATACTCGATCAGGAGGCTTTGTTATACTCGATTAGGGGACTTTGCTATACTCGACCAGGGGACTTTGTTATACTCGAGCAGGGGGCTCTGTTATACTCGATTAGGGGACTTTGTCTTACGCGCTCAGGGCCCTTTGCTATACTGGACCGGGGACTTTGTAATAATCGATTAGGGGACTTTGGTATGCTTGATCTAGGGACTTTGTTATACTCGATCAGGGGACTTTGTTATACTCGATCAGGGGACTTTGTTATACTCGACCAGGGGACTTTTGTATACTTGATCAGGGGACTTTGTCTTACTCGACCAGAGGACTTTGTTATACTCGATCAGAGGATATGTTATACTCGATCAGGGGACTTTGTTACAATGGACCAGGGGACATTTTTATACTCGATTAGGGGACTTTGTTATTCTCGATCAGGGGACTTTTGTTACACTCGATCAGGGAACTTTGTTATACTCGACCAGGGACCTTTGTTATACTCGATTAGGAGACTTTGTTATACTCGATCTGGGGACTTTGTTATACTCGAAAAGGGGACTTTGTTATATTCGATAAGGGTTTTTGTTAGACTCGAACAGGGGACTTTGTTATACTCGACCAGGGGCCTTTGTTATACTCGATCAGGGGACTTTGTTATACGCGATCAGGAGACTTTGTTATACTCGATTAGGGGCCTTTGTTATACTCGATGAGGGTGCTTTATTATGCTCGACCAGGGGACTTTGTTATTCTCGATTAGGGGACTTTGAAATATTCGACCAGGGGACTTTTTTATACTTGATCAGGGGACTTTGTCTTACTCGACCAAAGGCCTTTGTTATACTCGATCGGGGAACTTTGTTATACTCGATGAGTGGACTTTACTATATTTGACCCATGGACTTTGCTATATTCGATGTGGGGCCTTTGTTATACTCGATCAGGGGACATTGTCATACTCGACCAGGTGACATTGTTATACTCGATCAGGGGACTTTGTTATACTCGACCAGAGGACTTTGTTATACTCGATCAGGTGATATGTTATACTCGATCAGGGGAATTTGTTATACTCGATCAGAGGACTTTGTTATACTCGACGATGGGCTTTTTTATACTCGATTAGAAAACTTTGTTATACTCGACCAGGAGACTTTGTGATACTCGATCAGGGGACTTTGTTATACTCCACCAGGGACTTTGTTATATTCGATCAGGGGATATGTAATACTCGACCAGGGGCCTTTGTTATACTCGATCAGGGGACTTTGTCATACTCGACCAGAGGACTTTGTTATACTCGATCAGGGGATATGCTATACTCGATCAGGGGTCTTTGTTATACTTGATCAGGGGACTTTGTTATACTTGATTAGGGGACTTTGTTATACTAGATCAGGGTACTTTGTTATACGTGATCAGAGGACTTTGTTTTACTCGACCAAGGGCCTTTGTTATGCTCAATTAGAAAACTTTGTTATACTCGACCAGGGAACTTTGTTATACTCCACCAGGGACTTTGTGATACTCGATCAGTGGATATGTTATACTCGGTTCAGGGGACTTTGTTATACTCGTCCAAGGGGCTTTTTTATACTAGGATCAGGGGACTTTGTTATACTCGATGAGGGGACTTAGTCTTACTCGATGAGGGCCCTTTGTCATACTCGACCAGGGGACTTTGTTATAATCGATTAGGGGACTTTGTTATCCTCAATCTGGGGACTTTGTTAAACTAGGCCAGGAGACGTTGTTATACTCGATCAATGGATATGTTATACTCGATCAGGGGACTTTGTTATACTGGACCAGGGGACTTTGTTATACTCGATCAGGGGACTTTGTTATAGTCGATCAGGGAACTGTTATACTCATCCAGGGGGCTTTGTCATACTCGACCAGGGGAATTTGTTATACTCGATCAGGGGACTTTGTTATACTCGATCAGGGAACTTTGTTATACTCATCTAGGGGGCTTTGTCATACTCGATCAGGTGACTTTCTTATACTCGATCAGGGTGATTTTGTCTTACAAGATCAGGGCCCTTTGCTATACTCGACCGGGGGATTTTGTTATAATCGATCAGGGGACTTTGGTATGCTCGATCTAGGGACTTTGTTATACCGGGTCAGGGGACATTTTTATACTCGATGAGGGGACTTTGTTTCACTGGACCAGGGGACATTTTTATACACGATTAGGGGACTTTGTTATACTCGATCAGGTGACTTTGTCTTACTCGAACAGGGCTCTTTGCTATACTCGACCGGGGGACTTTGTTATAATGGATTAGGGAGCTTTGGTATGCTCGACCTAGGGACTTTGTTATACTCGATCAGGGACTTTGTTATACTCGACCAGGGGCCTTTGTTATAATCGATTAGGGGACTTTGTTATACTCGATAACGGGACTTTGTTATACTCGATAAATTGTTATATTCGATAAGGGGACTTTGTTATATCGATCAGGGACTTTCTCTTATACTCGATTAAGGCCTTTTTGGACTCGATCAGGGGACTTTATTTATACTCGAGCAGGGGGCTTTGTTATACTCGATCAGGGGACTTTGTTATACTTTCGATCAAGGAGGGCTTTCTTACTCGATCAGGAAGCTTTGCTATACTCGACCAGGGACTTGTTATACTCAATCAGGGGATAGCAATGTTATACTCGATCAGGGACTTTGTTATACTCATCAGGGTCTTTCAATATACTCGATCAGGGACTTTGTTACACTGGACCAGGGGACATTTTTATTCTCGATTAGGGGACTTTGTTATCCTCGATCAGGGGACTTTGTTATACTGGACCAGGAGACTTTGTTATACTCGATGAGGGAACGTTGTTATACTCGATGAGGGAACTTTGTTATACTCATCTAGGGGGCTTTGTTATTTTCCATCAGGGGACTTTGTTATACTCGATCAGGGGACTTTGGTATGCTCCATCTAGGGACTTTGTTATACTCGATCAGGGACTTTGTTATACTCGATAAGGAGACTTTGTTATACTCGATAAGGGGAATTTGTTTTACTCGATAAGGGGACTTTGTTAGACTCGAACAGGGGACTTTGTTATACTTGACCAGGGGACTTTGTTATACTAGATTAGGCGGCTTTGTTATACTCGATTAGGGGACTTTCTTTTACTCGATTAGAGGCCTTTTTTAGACTCGATCAGGGGACTTTGTTATACTCGTGCAGGGAGCTTTCTTATACTCGATCAGGGGACTTTGTTACACTCGAGCAGGGGGCTCTGTTATACTCGATTAGGGGACTTTGTCTTACTCGCTCAGGGCCCTTTGCTATACTGGACCGGGGACTTTGTTATAATCGATCAGGGGACTTTCGTATGCTTGATCTAAGGACTTTGTTATACTCGATCAGGGGACTTTGTTATCCTCGACCAGGGGACTTTTTTATACTTGATTCAGGGGACTTTGTCATACTAGATCTGTGGACTTTCCTATATTTGACCAATGGACTTTGCTATACTCGATGAGCGGCCTTTGTTATACTCGATCAGGGGACTTTGTTATACTTGATTAGAGGACTTTGTTATACTCGATCAGGGGACTTTGTTACACAGGACCAGGGGACATTTTTATACTCGATTAGGGGACTTTGTTATTCTCGACCAGGGACCTTTGTTATACTCGATTAGGGGACTTTGTTATGCTCGATATGGGGACTTTGTTATACTCGAAAAGGGGAATTTGTTATATTCGATAAGGGTTTTTGTTAGACTCGAACAGGGGACTTTGTTATACTCGACCAGGGGCCTTTGTTATACTCGATCAGGGAACTTTGCTATACTCGACCAGGGATCTCTTTTATACTTGACCAATGGACTTTGTTATCCTCGATGAGGGGCCTTTGTTATACTCGATGAGGGGACTTTGTTATACTCAACCAGGGGACTTTGTTATACTCGATCAGGGGACTTTTTTATACTCGTGCAGAGGACTTTGTTATACTCAATCAGGGGATATGTTATACTCGATCAGGGGACTTTGTTATACTCAACCAGGGGAGTTTGTTATACTCGATCAGGGGACTTTGTTATACGCGATCAGGAGACTTTGTTATACTCGATTAGGGGGCTTTGTTATACTCGATGAGGGTGCTTTATTATGCTCGACCAGGGGACTTTGTTATATTCGATTAGGGGACTTTGAAATATTCGACCAGGGGACTTTTTTATACTTGATCAGGGGACTTTGTCTTACTCGACCAGAGGCCTTTGTTATACTCGATCGGGGAACTTTGTTATACTCGATGAGTGGACTTTACTATATTTGACCAATGGGCTTTGCTATACTCGATGTGGGGCCTTTGTTATACTCGATCAGGGGACATTGTTATACTCGACCAGGTGACATTGTAATACTCGATCATGGGGACTTTGTTATACTCGACCAGAGGACTTTGTTATACTCGATCAGGTGATAAGTTATACTCGATCAGGGGACTTTGTTATACTCGATCAGAGGACTTTGTTATACTCGACGATGGGCTTTTTTATACTCGATTAGAAAACTTTGTTATACTCGACCAGGAGACTTTGTGATACTCGATCAGGGGACTTTGTTATACTCCAACAGGGACTTTGCTATATTCGATCAGGGGATATGTAATACTCGATCAGGGGACTTTGTTATACTCGATCAGGGGACTTTGTCATACTCGACCAGAGGATTTTGTTATACTCGATCAGGGGATATGTTATACTCGATCAGGGGTCTTTGTTATACTTGATCAGGGGACTTTGTTATACTTGATTAGGGGACTTTGTTATACTAGATCAGGGGACTTTGTTATACTTGATCAGAGGACTTTGTTTTACTCCACCAAGGGCCTTTGTTATGCTCGATTAGAAAACTTTGTTATACTCGACCAAGGAACTTTGTTATACTCCACCAGGGACTTTGTGATACTCGATCAGTGGATATGTTATTCTCGATCAGGGGACTTTGTTATACTCGGTTCAGGGGACTTTGTTATACTCGTCCAAGGGGCTTTTTTATACTAGGATCAGGGGACTTTGTTATACTCGATGAGTGGACTTAGTCTTACTCGATCAGGGCCCTTTGTCATACTCGACCAGGGGACTTTGTTATACTCGATTAGGGGACTTTGTTATCCTCGATCTGGGGACTTTGTTAAACTAGGCCAGGAGACGTTGTTATACTCGATCAGGGGATATGTTATACTCGATCAGGGGACTTTGTTATACTGGACCAGGGGACTTTGTTATACTCGATCAGGGGACTTTGTTACACTCGATCAGGGAACTGTTATACTCATCCAGGGGGCTTTGTCATACTCGACCAGGGGAATTTGTTATACTCGATCAGGGGACTTTCTTATACTCGATCAGGTGATTTTGTCTTACACGATCAGGGCCCTTTGCTATACTCGACCGCGGGATTTTGTTATAATCGATCAGGGGACTTTGGTATGCTCGATCTAGGGACTTTGTTATACCGAGCCAGGGGACTTTTTTATACTCGATGAGGGGACTTTGTTTCACTGGACCAGGGGACATTTTTATACACGGTTAGGGGACTTTGTTATACTCGATCAGGGGACTTCGTCTTACTCGATCAGGGCCCTTTGCTATACTCGACCGGGGGACTTTGTTATAATCGATTAGGGGGCTTTGGTATGCTCGAAATAGGGACTTTGTTATACTCGATCAGGGACTTTGTTATACTCTACCAGGGGCCTTTGTTATACTCGATTAGGGGACTTTGTTATACTCGATAACGGGACTTTGTTATACTCGATAAGGGGAATTTGTTATACTCGATAAGGGGACTTTGTTATACTCGATCAGGGGACTTTCTTATACTCGATTAGAGGCCTTTTTTGGACTCGATATGGGGACTTTGTTATACTCGAGCAGGGGGCTTTGTTATACTCGATCAGGGGACTTTGTTATACTCGATCAGGAGGCTTTCTTATACTCGATCAGGGACTTTGCTATACTCGACCAGGGGACTTTGATATTCTCAATCAGGGGATATGTTATACTCGATCAGGGGACTTTGTTATACTCATCCAGGGGACTTTGTTATACTCGATCAGGGGACTTTGTTATACGCGATCAGGAGACTTTTTTATACTCGATTAGGAACGTTTGTTATACTCGTCCAGGGGGTTTTGTTATACTAGGATCAGGGGACTTTGTTATACTCGATGAGGGGACTTAGTCTTACTCGATCAGCGCCCTTTGTTATACTCGACCAGGGGACTTTGTTATAATCGATTAGGGAACTTTGTTATACTTGATCAGAGGACTTTGTTATACTTGACCAGGGGCCTTTGTTATACTAGATAAGAAAACTTTGTTATACTCGACCAGGGGACTTTGTCATACTCGACCAGAGGACTTTGTTATACTCGATCAGGGAACTTTGTTATACTCATCCAGGGGGCTTTGTCATACTCGATCAGCGGACTTTCTTATACTCAATCAGGGGATTTTGTCTTACACGATCAGGGCCCTTTGCTATACTCGACCTGGGGACTTTGTTATAATCGATCAGGGGACTTTGGTATGCTCGATCTAGGGACTTTGTTATACTGGGCCAGGGGACTTTTTTATACTCGATGAAGGGACTTTGTTACACTGGACCAGGGGACATTTTTTTCTCGATTAGGGGACTTTGTTATCCTCGATCAGGGGACTTTGTTATACTGGACCAGGAGACTTTGTTATACTCGATCAGGGAACGTTGTTATACTCGATGAGGGAACTTTGTTATACTCATCCAGGGGGCTTTGTTATTTTCCATCAGGGAACTGTGTTATACTCGATCAGGGGACTTTGGTATGCTCGACCGGGGGACTTTGTTATAATCGATTAGGGGACTTTGGTATGCTCGATCTAGGGACTTTGTTATACTCGATCAGGGACTTTGTTATACTCGATAAGGGGACTTTGTTATACTCGATAAGGGGAATTTGTTTTACTCGATAAGGGGACTTTGTTAGACTGGAACAGGGGACTTTGTTATACTTGACCAGGGGACTTTGTTATACTCGATTAGGCGGCTTTGTTATACTCGATCAGGGGACTTTCTTATACTCGATTAGAGGCCTTTTTTAGACTCGATCAGGGGACTTTGTTATACTCGTGCAGGGAGCTTTGTTATACTCGATCAGGGGACTTTGTTATACTCGAACAGGAGGCTTTGTTATACTCGATTAGGGGACTTTGCTATACTCGACCAGGGGACTTTGTTATACTCGAGCAGGGGGCTCTGTTATACTCGATTAGGGGACTTTGTCTTACTCGCTCAGGGCCCTTTGCTATACTGGACCGGGGACTTTGTTATAATCGATCAGGGGACTTTGGTATGCTTGATCTAGGGACTTTGTTATACTGGGCCAGGGGACTTTTTTATACTCGATCAGGCGACTTTGTTACACTGGACCAGGGGACATTTTTATTCTCGATTAGGGGACTTTTTTACACTCGATGAGGGACTTTGTTATACTCGACCAGGGCCTGTGTTATACTCGATCAGGGAACTTTGTTATACTAGATCAGGGGACTTTGTTATACTCGATTAAAGGCCTTTTTTGGACTCGATCAGGGTCTAGCGTATTGTCAGATACCCGAAGAATGTTCTATACTACTGAGGGTATACACAAACACTTGTTGTCTTTAAAAGTAGGTTCTATTCTCGTACGGGAGATATATATACAATAGTAGGACGCAGAAGCCCGTGGTCACGCCACGAGGACTCTGTCTTCTCTCTTTCTACCTCTATCTATGTATTACTACGCGCTGGCCTGTACAGATGCCAGCATTCACAAGCTGAATACATAAAGTATAAATGTGATAATTTATATACATAATATGGTGCACAATAAATAGAATATTACATAGAATTAATACATGTTCTGTAATACTTTACTATACATAATTAATAAGAGTAATATAAGAGTAATATAATAATATACAGCTGAAGGTACTACTTTGTGTCCATATATATCATACCACTCCCTCCCCCCTATACGCTCATAGTTTCATCTTGAGCGGACCATTTGTTTCTGAGTCGCTCGGACCTGCGGAGTACTGGGGCAGAAACACAAGGTGGGGATGGATTTACTTTAGAGACATCAACATTAGGGGACTCAACTGGGGAGGGGTCAACACTAGGCAGCTCCACAGGTCGGAGGAAACGACGGTTCCTCCACCATACTCTACCACTAGGAAGACGCACTTGGTAGTCCCTTGACCGGCCAATACCCATGACAACCCCAACCTTGTCCCAGCGGTGAGATACCGGATCTTGAATCCTGATCTGCTGGCCGATACTCAACCTGGGAAGGGGGCGGGCATGACAGTCGTACCGAGCAGCGACATCTGCGGCTCGTTTTGCTGCACGGCGGTCACATTCCTCAGTCTTGGCCTGCCATTCTTGAGAAAAAGACTTCGGGTGGGCAGGAACACAAGACCTGAGATGATGTCCGTATAGAACCTGGGCTGGGGAGCGTCCGGTGAAGTTCGGGGTGTTGCGTAACTCCAACAAACCTCGATCGAAGTCCTCGCAGTCGATATTTCCTGAGGGTGACACCTTAAGGATCAGGTGCTTCACAGTCTTGACTGCGGCTTCAGCGTGTCCATTCGCCTGGGGGTAGTGGGGCGAGGTCACGACATGACGGACTCCCCAACGGTCCATGAAGTCCCGGAACTCGTGGCTGGTGAACTGGGGTCCTCCATCAGTCCTGAGGCGGAGGGGAACACCAACTTCTCTGAAGTAATGCCTGAAGCTCCGGATGGTAGCAGTAGCCGTTGTATCACTACCACAGGGGACGACAACAGGCCATCCAGACAGTCGGTCGGCAATGACGAGGAAGGACTTCCCTGCTACTGCAAAGAAATCGGCCGACACAGACTCGAAGGGTCTTGAAGGGTTGTCGTCGCACATTAAAGGTTCCTGTTGCTGGCTAGGTTGCAGAATCTGGCACGGTTCACAGGCACGGACGGTACTTGCAATGTCCGCGTCGATTCCGGGCCAAAATACAGTCTGCTTCGCCCGTCGCTTGGTGGCCTCCACTCCTCGATGGCTGTCGTGAAGGCGGGCCAAGGTACGGCGGCGTAGGGCAGCAGGAATAACTACTCGTGGACCATACAAGACGAGGTCTCCATCACAATAGAGGTCCTCGCGTATTTTCCAGTACGGGAGTAGCAATTCATGAAGGTCGTATCGGTTCGATGGAAATCCCTGAGACACACAGTCGACGAGCCGGATGTAGGAAGGGTCGGCCCGGGCTGCGGTGCGGAGATCTTCAAGGGTCTTGTCTGCATCCGGTGCTGTAGACTCTTCTGATGTGAAGACGGCCTTCAATGAAACCACTGACTTGAGGGATGCAGCAGCTGTAGAACACAACATCTCGTCCTCTGGGGTGGGGCGACTGACAGGGGCGCGGGACAGGGCATCCGGGATGCACAACAGCTTACCAGCACGCCACACAGCCGTGAAGAGATAAGGCGAGAGCTTCTCTTTCAGACGTTGAAGGCGAGGATTTTCTACTGCATCCAAAGAGTAGTGATTGATTATAGGTATAAGGGGGCGATGATCCGTGAAGAGGGTGAAGTGCTGAAGTCCTATCAGGTAGAAACGGCACTTCGCCATCGCCCAGACAACAGCCAACATCTCCAGCTCAATCGTGGCATATCGGGTCTCAGCGTCCGTCAGGAACCGGGATCCACACTGAATTAAGCGGAGTTGTCCACCGCCATGGTCCTGCAGAAGGGCGTAACCAACGCCGTAGAATCTGGAGGCGTCAGTCTGGAGGACGGTGGGTAGGGCTGGGTCGTAACAGGCGAGGACAGGTGGACTCAAGAGGGCCTGCTTGACTCGCTGGAAGGCCTCTTGATGATCTGGGGTCCACAGGAATGTCCTCCTGGGGCTCAGCAGGGGGCGTAACGGCTGGGCTGCGGCGGAGATGTCAGGTGTGAATTCAGCCAGCTGATTGACCAAACCTAAAAAAGAACGGAGGTCTGTCAGGTTGGCAGGGGTTGGAAAATCCCTTATTCCACTTACTTTCTCCGGGACAGTTGCGATGCCTGATGCTGAGAGAGTGTACCCACAGAAGTTTACTGATGGAGCCGCGACTACAAACTTGTCAGCGTTGAGGGTAATCCCGTACTTTCGACATCTGGTGAGAACTTCATATATCCGGGAGAGGTGGGCACAGTAGTCTTCGTCGTGGAGTAAGATATCATCAACCACCTTGACACAATTCGTGACTCGTTGAAGGGCCGCGTCACCACGTTGACAGAATGCATCGCCCGTAGCGGCAAATCCCATGGGGCCTCTGCAATACTGGTATCATCCAAATGGTGTGATGAATGTAGTCAAGTGTTGGTCTTCTTCGGCCAACTCGATCTGCCAATAACCACAAAAGGCGTCCATAGTTGTAAAAAACTTCGCCTTCGGGTCCACACTTCGAACAGCTGCGAAGGGTGTGGGTGAAGGATGGGCTGGAT
>NW_024721620.1:0-6599 GCF_018991925.1 Homarus americanus | reverse complement strand
CCCAACCACAGTGAGGATTCGAATAGTCTTGAGTCTGAAGTTTCGAAACAGCTGGGGGAAATGCTATAGTCGGCCAACAGATGTCGCCCACTGTAGTGTGTAGGGGCGGAGGGGAATAGAGGAGGTGGGGGTTAGTCTAGTAACAGGCTGTGTGTACTGTAGGTGAAGCATAATATCGTGAATTCCGCAATCACTGATAACAATAAGAATGTCATGAAGATAGTTAATATTATTAAGCATGGTGAGAGATGTGTAATGGGTAAATAAAAGCACTACAACGACCATATCTCTGCCGTTCATGGCTACGACGGTGAGACTGATGGGCACACCAGTAATTAATTCTCCGTGACTACCAGTAATGGTAGTCACGGAGAATACACAAGTTGTTACCAAGGTTGGCGCCACCCACACCAGGGGAAGGAGATGATGTCGAACACTGAAACATGCCGAGGTCTCATTCCTACCATCGTCGTCACCAACAGGGAAGTCACATTAATTTGTCAGCATAGCCCATGTCGTCCTTATACTATTGCAGGGTGTCCCATGAGTGACAGCAGATATTTGTAGAGGTGAAAGAATATGTGATATTGAGTCACCACGTCTCTATCTCCATCCGTTTCCCTCTATCCATAATAAAAAGTGTAACCCTACTCAGAAAAAATAATGAATGGCCCTCCAAACAAATTAAAGGTGAGGTGCACCCCACCCAAATAGGGATGGGCCCTCCATTTCCTTTCGCCTTCTTTTCTCCACATCCTTTCCCCCCTCCCATCGCCCCAGTCACCCCAACCTACCACCCAATACCATGCAGTGGGCCACACACTTTCTCTCCTCCTAAAAGTCTGTTCCGTTTAACCCACATTCTTTCACTACTAAACCTTCTTCCCCCTTCCCTATATTTCGCTATCGCTATCTGTATCTCCCGCCTCGACTCCGCCATTTGTAATGGTTACCTTGCTTAATTTGTAAAATCCACCTCACGGCAAAACGTAAACCGAAAAATCCATATATGTATAGAAGTTTTATACTCAGAATCACATATTCTTTCACCTCTACAAATATCTGCTGTAATTGGTGGGACACCCTATTATAATTATATGACAGTTGTTATATGAGCTCCTTAGTTAACTTCACCATAAAAATATGGTGTTTGATGTGCTATGCGTTTGCCGCACGTTACCTTACTCGGTTATGTTAAACCCCCAGTTGCAACCTGGGAGTTTGGTTTGGGTAATGTAGTATTTTGAGCAGAAATGGAATTCAGAACGACTCAATGGACATGAAGACAAACGTTTTTATATAACGAACCCTAACGTAATGTAACCTGTTACAGTTATATGTAATCTGGGACGAACATGTCATAGCTGAAAATTTTCAAAGAAATATGTAAAGCAGTGGAAAACCATATATTTTGATTATCAGCGAGGCTAACTACCTATAAACAATTAATATTTGACGATTGGCAAAAGTCCTGGGAAAATGAACCAACAAGTCATTAGCTAAAAATGATCAAATTATCAGTTTATCCTTGGTCATCATCAAAACAATCCTCTCGACATCACGAAACTATTCTGAATCGTCTAAGAATTGGGCATACGCGATTGACGCATGGCCAACTCATGTCTTCCCCTAATGGAGCCCCACCTATATGCTCCAACTGCCGAACACAAATAACAGTCCAACATATTCTCATTGAATGCCCTATTTATAATCGGTATCGAACAATGTGCTTCACTAACCCTACAATGTAAGATATTTTAGCAGAGACCCCAAAATTTTCCCTAAGTTCAGTTTTGACCTTTTTGAAATACTGTAATCTCCTCAAAACAATATAACACTAAATTATAGAAACACAAATATGTGTTAACTAAGCCCTCTGGCCAGCCCTAGGAGAGACTCAAATGGGTGTCAGTGGTCTGGTTAAACTAAATCTTGATGATGATGATGATTATCGGCGAATGTTCACTCTACAGTCGCAGGGGTGGTGGTGGAGGTTTGGGGGGGGATCCATTTGCAGTTCACTATGAATACATGAAATAAGAAGGATTTCTTGGGCAGTTGATCCAAAAAGATTTACCAAAACGTTATGTCAGAGTAATAATACTTAACCTAGGTGTTACTAATAACCATTAATTTACTCTAGTATATAAAAGCCTGCATTAGTTACCACAACATAATATTACTCTGCCATTTCAGATATGCCTGCAGGAAGTGCAAATTCGTCGGCAGTGATTGCTGAGCCAGGCCAAATCATCGGGATGTGGAGAGCCGGGGCAACTGTGCCGAACATTACTCTCGAAGTGGGGAGGAGCACCAAGACGATTAGGAGGTGGATCCGCCGGTGGGAGGAAGAGGGCTCAGTGGAGACGAAACCTCGAAGCGGGAGGCCACGAGTAACGTCGGTAAGGATGGACGCCATGATCGTGGCAGCTGCAACGGCATATCCAATGCAAACATCAGTGGGGCATACAAGAAATCTGGGCCTCAACTGCCATCACATGACGAAGAGACGCCGACTTCATGAAGCCGGGATCGACTGCCATATTCCAGGTGAACTGGTCAAGATCAATGGCCGTTTTACTGGTGAGCAGTGTGTAGACATCCTGGAGCAAGTGCTGATTCCTACAGTCCGGGCTATGGCAGTTCCAGCCCCCCACACTATCAGGCTGGTTCATGACAACAGTCCCATTCATACCAGCAACATAGTGAAGGACTACCTCCAGGATCACCCTGAAATTGAGGTCATCGACTGGCCAACACTAAGATGTGATATTAATCCGATTGAACATATTTGGGCCATGATGAAACGAGATTGGGATATTGGGGGACAGCGAACCTGTGCAGCAATAGAGGCCAAAGCTTACGACGTGTGGGAGAGTATACGTCGACGACCAGGGGTGTGCCTGAAGCTGGTCGACTTCATCCCTAATCGCCTTGATGAAGTCCTGAATGCAATGGGTGGCTGGACGAAATACTAAGATGTGTGTATTGGTGTATTGTTTGGATTTTAGTATTGTTTGTAAATACAATTAATATATATTAACTCACCTACAGTGTTATCTTAAATCCATGTCCTTAATGATGTCTTAAACTATATCGCATGATAATTCATAAAACAGTAACTTAACAGCCACAAATTATGTATTGTGTGGTATACAATGATCTGTATGACACGTCGTGGAATGTGTTGTCTTATAACACAATATAATTATATAGTTACAATTGCTACCATCATTGAAATGCTCATGATGTTCAGCACACAATATTAACGGTAACTGAGCACACTCCAAAATATATGAAGCTTGCATATTGTGGTGGACTGTTTAAACACTGGAACTTGGAAGAATTGGAACTAGATTAAGTCTGAATACTATTTTACAATACTGATAACTTTTTCACTCCACTCTTTTTAACATAAGTATATAATTATATAATATTGCATATTATCACAAATATTTATTAAGCAAAGGATGGGTGGAATATAAATAAATATTACCATAATCTCTTTGTCGGAATAACAACAAAATTGTGACGTGGTCGCTGAGTAAAACTAGCTGATCCTTGCATATTTCACTTGTATCCTTAATATATTCCATTCTTTAAAGTATCATTGTGACCTGAGCGGCAATAAGCACCCAGGGCACTGCACCTGTTCCATGAATTCGTAACCATAAAGAAACAACTGTAAGACAAAACGTAGTTAAAAAGGCAGCTTGAAATTATGGTGGTATAAATAATAAATAAACCTGCCTCTCATCCAGCCCCCACCTCCTCTATCCCCTCCCCCCCACACACACACACTACAGTGGGCGACATCTGTTGGCCGACCATAGCATTTCCCCCAGCTGTTTCGAAACTTCAGACTCAAGGCTATTCGAAACCTCACTGTGCCTGGGTAGTGGACACGACTTTTGTGCACGATAGTACATAAAATACTTATCTAATATTGGTTGAATGATTTGGAGATATTGTTAAATACTGCTGATAAGGTGGCGAATTTTTACTTGTGTATTATTTCATAAATATAATGCAGTAACCGCCAACCCCCGCCAACCCTGAATGACACGTGTTTCCCCTCAGCCAGTCAACCACTCGAGCTGTGGTCGAATGGGAAAGTAACATGTTCATCTTCTGATGGTAAGTTAATGTATTTTTACCCGTATATTGAATTGGAAATGTGCTGTATAGGTACACTCAGTGTGTCCTTCTTTAAATGAATATGAAAAAGAAGTGTAGCGTCACCAGAAACAGTGAGGGAGGTGATAGGAAGGGGGTGGGGTGAAGGGAAGGATGGGGGCCTTGTAAAGACTGAGAAGCTGTTTTATATCCGGCCCTGGTTCGAGTCGAAGTAGTCAGGCATCCTCGTAAGGACCCGGCCCTCCTTGCTCGGAACTGACTCCGAGAACACCAAAGGTTCTGGAGAGGAGAGAGGGCGGATCCCCTGCATCACAGGAGGTTGATTGAGGTGATCTGGGCCTCCGCAGCTGCTGCAGCTGCTGCGCCCCAAACCAGGAAGACAGATCCTCCAACATCTTCAGTGGCAAGGCTAGGGGGATGTGGGTGCACTACTCAGGATGGCCAGCATTTCCAGCTGCGACATCTGGGCGGCTAGGGACTGAACCTAGACAGAGCGATGGAGGAGGTAGAGGGGCCGTCCTCCCCAGTGGCACCGTGGAAGGTCGCCTGACCCGGGGGGAGGGAGCCATAGTAGGTCGGTAGGGGAGAAGGGCCCATCCTAGCCGAGCCACCTGAAGGGAACTGGTGAAGGTCCGAAGGAGGGGTGAGGACTGTCTCTCCAAGGACACTCTGGGCTGCCGGGACAAACCAGCTGGGGCCCTTGCGTTGTAGAGGGGTTCAGAGACTGCCGCTTCCTCCTAGCAAGCTCGCTTCCCCTTGGCCGCTGCACTAGGCTACCTGGGGCGGTGGTGCCTGTTGTAGAACTCCCAGAGCCGTGACGGTGGCGACAGGAGGAAGAGTGAGCACTCAACTCCCTGTGGAAAGCCCGAAGCCCCAGGGTGGAGAGAGGTGGGCTCCCCGGTGGCCGACTGGGACGCTGGAGGAGGAGAGCTCGGCCTGGGGTTCTCGGTAGAGTGGTGTCTACCCATTGGGCCTCGGTGGCAGCACATCCTCAACCGAGAACGGAGATCATGGTCCCTCCAGGAAAGTGGGGTGCCCCTGTGTCTGGCGGAACTGGAGGCTGCCACCCAGCGGTGCCGAAGCTGTTGCTAGAAAATGTGGGAGGTGTCCACATCTCCTTCGGCGTCGCGGAGAAGCCCTGCCACCCACTCAGAGCACACCATACAGTGACTCCAGTCGAACTTGTCATTGTCTACGCACTGGGCATGGGCTGAACAGGCAGAGTGGCCATCCTGTTGGAACCTGGCCAAACCCCTCGGGGCCGAGCAGGGCACCTTCTGGAGCTAGGGATGAAAAACAAACAGGAGAAATAAAACAATGGAGCAGGGAAGAAGAAGGGACTACAAACGTCTCTCCCCCGCCACAGGGAAAAGCAAAAATTATGAAAATGGACAAAACCAGGAGGGCACCAGCACAGGCCAAACAACCCATTAACTAGCAAAACAACATTCCCCCTCCTAAATAACTAAGTAAGAAAAACATCCTGGCAGACTGCTGACTATAAAAACGCACAGATGGTCTGAAGAACAACAGATACAGACCATAATGCAAAGAAGAAGCTGAAGCAGGAGAAGAGTATGGAAAGTCTACCTACAGCAGTGAGGCCAGGAAGAATAAACACCTGAATGTAACTCAGGTATGCCATGCCTAGCACAGGCAGTAAGGAGATCTTCTGTGTAGGTACCCATTCTCTTTAAGTTTACTGTTTTATGCTAGCTAGTAGCAGCCTATACTGACATAGATGTGTTAATTTTGGCGTTGTCTCCTCCTAGGATGATATCTTGAGGTCTAATATAGCAAGTGCACTAGCAAAGCTGTGACTCGCTAAAAAAATAGTGTGTGAAACAGTTCTCATACATTCCCGCCACTGGGAGAGATTTAGCTGGTGGTGGACGATAAGATGTCACTTGGGTCGTATCGGTTTTGACTATATTTTTGCAATATTTGTTTGTTGTATCTCGTGCATAAGAGGCTCTTATTGCGCCTTTCAATTGATAAATAAAGCGCCTTTGTATTTGTTACATCATATTTAATTCATGTAATACAGATTCACGTTTAAACATGTTATTGATATGCACATAAAATACATTGAAATTTCTGTTTTGTCATAATGATCAAGGGCATAATTTTCATATGCATAAAACTGACATTCCTCCCTGAGAACTTCAATAACCTGTCATCTTCACCAGGAGAGAGAGAGAGAGAGAGAGAGAGGTCCGTTGGTGACAACACCAATGAAAGAGGAAGTGAGGAATCATTTGTTTGTTCATATTTTTTACTATTACGTTCAGAACAGAATGTTAGAGAAATGTGCATAACATCCTCAGGTAAGGGACATTATAACCAAGAATACTCACAGGTGTGTGGTTCAGGATACCAACACTGCCGGTGCGGCATTATTTCATTCAATTTTGTTACCGACTCGTTCGGAAGGAGACACGGATTTTTGAGGTGATTGTACA
>NW_024721619.1:0-30694 GCF_018991925.1 Homarus americanus | reverse complement strand
GAAGAGGGGCGTTTGTTATACTCGATCAGGGGACTTTGTTATACTCGACCAGGGGACTTTGTTATACTCGATCAGGGGGCTTTTTTATACTCGACCAGAGTACTTTGTTATACCCTATTAGGGGACTTTTTTGTACTCGACCAGGGGACTTTTTATACTTGACCTATGGCCTTTGTTATATTCAATGAAGGGCCTTTGTTATAATCGATCATGGGACTTTGTTATACTCGACCAGGGCACTTTGTTATATGCGATCAGGGGACTTTTTTATACTCGACCAGAGGACTTTGTTATACTCGATCAGGGGATATGTTATACTCGACCACAGGACTTTGTTATGCTCAACCAGGGGACTTTGTTATACTCGATCAGGGGACTTTTTTATCCCCGACCAGAGGACTTTGTTATACTCGATCAGGGGATATGTTATACTCGATCAGGGGACTTTGTTATACTCAACCAGGGGACTTTATTTACTCGATCAGAGGACTTTTTATACTCGATCAGGGGCTTTGTTATATTCGATTAGGGGCCTTTATTATACTCGATCAGAGGTCTTTGTTATACTCGACCAGGGGACTTTGTTATACTCTATCAGGGGACTTTCTTATACTCGAACCAGGGGACTTTTTTATACTTGTTCAGGGGACTTTGTCATACTCGACCAGAGGCCTTTGTTATACTCGATCGGGGGACTTTGTTATACTCGATCAGTAGAGTTTCCTATAATTGTCCAATGGACTTTGCTATACTCGATGAAAGTCCTTGGTTATACTCGATCCGGGGACTTTGTTATACCGGGCCAGGGGACTTTGTTATACTCGATCAGGGGACTTTGTTATACTCGATCCGGGAACTTTGTTATACTCGTCCAGGGGGCTTTGTTATAATCGATTAGGCGACTTTGTTATGCTCGATCTGAGGAGTTTGTTATACTGCGCCAGGAGACGTTGTTATTCTCGATGAGGGGATATGTTATACTCGATCAGAGCACTTTGTTATATTCGATCAGGGGATATGTTATACTCGATCAGGGGACTTTGTTATACTCGATCAGGGGTCTTTGTTATACTCGATCAGAGGACTTTGTTATACTCAATCAGGGGACTTTGTTCTACTCGATCAGGGCCTTTGTTATACTCGACCAGGAGACTTTGTTATAGTCGATCAGGGGACTTTGTTATGCTCGATCTGGGGACTTTGTTATACGGGGCCAGGAGACTTTGTAATACTCGATCAGGGGTAATGTTATACTCGATCAGGGGACTTTGTTATACTCGATCATGGGACTTTGTTATACTCGATCAGGAAACTTTGTTATACTCGTCCAGGGGGCTTTGTTATACTCGACCAGGGGACTGTGTTATACTTGATCAGGGGACTTTGTCTTACACGATCAGGGCCCTTTCCTTTACTCGACCGGGGGACTTTGTTATAATCGATCAGGGGACTTTGTTATGCTTTATCTGGGGACTTTGTTATACTGGGCCAGGGGACTTTTTATACTCGATCAATGGGACTTTGTTATACTCGATTAGGGGACTTTTGGTATACACGATCAGGGAACATTGTTATACTCCACCAGGAGCCTTTGTTATACTCGATCAGGGGATATGTTATACTCGGTCAGGGGACTTTGTTATACTCGATAAGGGGACTTTTTTATACTCAATCAGGGGACTTTGTTATACTCCACCAGGGACTTTGTTATACTCGATCAGGGGATATGTTATACTCGGTCAGGGAACTTTGTTATACTCCACCAGACACTTTGTTATACTCTGGATCAGGGGATATAAGTTATACCGGTCAAAATTTTTGTTGTTGTTGGTACTCTCTATCAGGGACTTTGATGTATACCTTGATCAGGAGACTCTTTGTTATACTCGTCCAGGGGGCTTTGTTATAATCGATCGGGGGACTTTGTTATGCTCGATCTGGGGACTTTGTTATACTGCGCCAGGAGACGTTGTTATTCTCGATGAGGGGATATGTTATACTCGATCAGGGGACTTTGTTATACTGGACCAGGGGACTTTATTATACTCGATCAGGGGACTTTGTTATACTCGATCAGGGGAATTTGTTATACTCGTCCAGGGGGCTTTGTTATTCTAGGAACAGGGGACTTTGTTATTCTCGACCAGGGGACTTTGTTATACTCGACCAGAGGCCTTTCTTATTCTCGATCAGGGGACTTTGTTATACTGGACCAGGGGACTTTGGTATACTCGACCAGGGGGCTTTGTTATACTAGGATCAGGGGACTTTGTTATACTCGACCAGGGGACTTTGTTATACTCGACCAGAGGCCTTTGTTATACTGAGAGTGGGGACTTTGTTATAATCGATCAGGGGACTTTGTTATGCTCGATCTGGGGACTTTGTTATACTTGGCCTGGAGACTTTGTTATACTCGATCACGGAATATGTTATACTCGATCAGAGGACTTTGTTATTCTGGACGAGGGGACTTTGTTATACTCGATCAGGGGACTTTGTTATACCTCGAACAGGAACTTTGTTATACCATCTAGGGGCTTTATATTCGATCAGGGGACTTTTGTCATACTCGGATCAGGGGACTTTGTTATACTTTAGGACCATGGGACTTTTTTATACTTGACCAATGGACTTTGTTATACTCGATGAGGGCCCTTTGTTGTACTCGATCAGGGGACTTTGTTATACTCGAGCAGGGGACTTTGTTATACTCGATCAGGGGACTTTTTTATACTCGACCAGAGGACTTTGTTATATTCGATTCGGGGAATTTGTTATACTCGAACCAAGGGACTTTTTTACACTTAACCAATGGACTTTGTTATACTCAATGAGGGGCCTTCGTCATACTCGATCAGGGGACTTTCTTATATACGACCAGGGGACTTTGTTTTACGCGATCAGGTGACTTTTTTATACCCGACCAGAGGACTTTGTTATTCCCGATCAGGGGACTTTGTTATACTTGGTGAGGGAGTTTTGTTATACTCGACTAGGGGACTTTGCTATACCCGACCAGGGGACTTTGTTATACTCGTTCAGGGGACTTTGTTATACTCGACCAGGGGACTTTGTTATACTCGATCAGGGGACTTTGTTAAACTCGAACAGGGGATATGTTTTACTCGATCAGGGGACTTTGTTATACTCCAAAAGGGGACTTTGTTATACTTGATTAGGGGTCGTTTTTATACTCGATTTGGGGACTTTCTTATACTCGATCAGAGGACTTTGTTATACTCGACTAGGGGCCTTTGTTATACTCGATTAGAAAACTTTGTTATACTCGACCAGGAGGCTTTGTTATACTCGATCAGGGGACTTTGTTATACTCCACCAGGGACTTTTTTATACTCGATCAAGGGATATGTTATACTCGATCAGGGGTCTTTGATATACTCGATCAGGGGACTTTGTTATACTCGTCCTGGGTGCTTTCATATACTCGATCAGTGGACTTTGTTATACTCGATCAAGGGACTTTGTTATACTGGACAAGGGGACTTCGATATACTCGACCAGGGTACTTTGTTTTACTCGATCAGGGAACTTTTTTATACTCATCTAGGGGGCTTTTTTATACTCGATCAGGGGACTTTGTCATACTCGATCAGGGGACTTTGTCTTACTCGATGAGGGCCCTCTGCTATACTCGACCAGGGGACTTTGTTATAATCGATCAGGGGACTTTGTTATGCTCGATATGGGGACTTTGTTATACTGGGCCAGGGGACTTTTTTGTACTCGATCAGGGGACTTTGTTATACTGGACCAGGGGACTTTTTTATACTTGATTAAGGGACTTTGTTATACTCGACCAGGGGACTTTGTTATACTCGATTAGGTGGCTTTGTTATATTCGATCAGGGGACTTTGTTATACTCAATGAGGGGCCTTTGTTATACTCGATCAGAGGCCTTTGTTATATTAGATCAGGGGACTTTGTTATACTCGATTAGGGGCCTTTTTTGGACTCGATCAGGAGACTTTGTTATACTCGATCAGGGGACTTTCTTATACTCGATCAGGAGGCGTTGTTATACTTAATCAGGGGACTTTGCTATACTCGACCAGGGGACTTTGTTATACACGATCAGGGGACTTTGTTATACTCGACCAGGGGACTTTTTTATACTTGACCAATGGACTTTGTTATACTCGCTGAGGGCCCTTTGTTATACTCGATGAGGGGACTTTGTTATACTCGAGCAGGGGACTTTTTTATACTCGATCAGGCGACATTTTTATACTCGACCAGAGGACTTTGTTAAATTCGATTCGGGAACTTTGTTATACTCGAACCAGGGGACTTTTTTATACTTGACAAATGGACATTGTTATACTCAATGAGGGGCCTTTCTTATACTCGATCAGGGGACTTTGTTATACACGACCAGGGGACTTTGTTATACGCGATCAGGTGACATTTTTATACTCGACCAGAGGACTTTGTTATACTCGATCAGGGGACTTTGCTATACTCAACCAGAGGACTTTCTTATCCTCGATTAGGGGCCTTTGTTATACTTGGTGAGGGAGTTTTGTTATTACTCGACCAGGGAACTTTGCTATACCCGACGAGGGGATTTTTTTATACTTGATCAGGGGACTTTGTCATGCTCGATTAGTGGACTTTCCTATATTTGACCAATGGACTTTGCTATACTCGATGAGGGGTCTTTGTTATACTCGATCAGGGGACTTTGTTATACTCGACCAGGGGACTTTGTTATACTCGATCAGGGGACTTTGCTATACTCGACCAGGGACTTTGTTATACTCGATCAGGGGACTTTGTTATACTCGATCAAGGGACTTTGTTATACTCGATAAGGGACTTTGTTATACTTGATTAGGGGACTTTGTTATACTCGATTACGGGACTTTCTTATACTCGATCAGAGGACTTTGTTATACTCGACTAGGGGCCTTTGTTATACTCGATTAGAAAATTTTGTTATACTCGACCAGGAGGCTTTGTTATACTCGATCAGGGGACTTTGTTATACTCCAACCAGGGTTTTTTTTATACTCGATCAGGGGATATGTTATACTCGATCAGGGGACTTTGTTATACTCGATCAGGGGACTTTGTCTTACTCGATGAGGGACCTTTGCTATACTCGAGCAGGGGACTTTGTTATAATCGATCAGGGGACTTTGTTATGCTCGATATGGGGACTTTGTTATACTGGACCAGGAGACTTTTTTGTACTCGATCAGGGGACTTTGTTATACTGGACCAGGGGACTTTTTTATACTCGATCAAGGGACTTTGTTATACTCGATCACTGGACTTTTGTTATACTCGATCAGAGGCCTTTGTTATACTAGATCAGGGGACTTTGTTATACTCGATTAGGGGCCTTTTTTGGACTCGATGAGGGGCCTTTGTTATACTCGATGAGGAGACTTTGTTATACTCGATCAGGAGCCTTTCTTATACTCGAGCATGGGGCTTTGTTATATTCGATCAGGGGACTTTGTTATACTCGATCAGGAGGCTTTGTCATACTTGATCAGGGGATTTTGCTATACTCGACCAGGGGACTTTGCTATACTCGACCAGGGAACTTTGTTATACTCGATCAGGGGACTTTGTTATACTCGACCAGGGGACTTTTTTATACGTGATCAGGGGACTTTATCATACTCGATCAGTGGACTTTCCTATATTTGACCGATGGACTTTGCTATACTCAATGAGGGGTCTTTGTTAATCTCGATCAGGGGACTTTGTTATACTCGACCAGGGGACTTTGTTATACTCGATCAGGGGACTTTGTCATACTCAACCAGAGGACTTTGTTATACTCGATCAGGGGATATGTTATACTCGATCAGGGGACTTTGTTATACTCCATCAGGGGACTTTGTTATACTTCATTAGGAGACTTTGTTATACTTGATCAGGGGACTTTGTTATACTTGTTCAGAGGACTTTGTTATACTCGACCAGGGGCCTTTGTTATGTTCGATTAGAAAACTTTGTTATTCTCGACCAGGGGACTTTGTTATACTCCACCAGGGACTTGTTATACTCGATCAGGGGATATGTTATACTCGATCAGGGGACTTTGTTATACTCGGTTGAGGGGACTTTGTTATACTCGTCCAGGGGGCTTTGTTATACTAGGATTAGAGGACTTTGTTATACTCGATGAGGGGACTTTGTCTTACTCGATCAGGGCCCTTTGATATACTCGACAAGGGGACTTTGTTATAATCGATTAGGGGACTTTGTTATGCTCGATCTGGGGACTTTGTTAAACTGGGCCAGGAGACGTTGTTATACTCGATCAGGGGACATGTTATACTCGATCAGGGGACTTTGTTATACTGGAGCAGGGGACTTTGTTATACTCGATCAGGGGATTTTGCTATACTCGATCAGGGAACTTGGTTATAGTCATCCAGGGGGCTTTTTTATACTCGATTAGGGGACTTTGTCTTACTCGATCAGGGCCCTTTGCTATACTCGACCGGGGGACTTTGTATGCTCGATCTAGGGACTTTGTTATACTGGGCAAGGGGACTTTTTTATACTCGATCAGGGGACTTTGTTACACTGGCCCAGTGGACATTTTCATACTCGATTAGGGGACTTTGTTATACTCGATCAGGGGACTTTTGTTACACTCGATCAGGGGACTTTGTTATACTCGACCAGGGGCCTTTCTTATACTCGATTAGGGACTTTGTTATACTCGATAAGGGGACTTTGTTATACTCGATAAGGGGAATTTGTTATACTCGATAAGGGAACTTTGTTAGACTCGAACAGGGGACTTTGTTATACTCGACCAGGGGACTTTGTTATACTCGATTAGACGGCTTTGTTATACTCGGTCAGGGGACTTTCTTATACTCGATGAGGGGACTTTGTTATACTTGATGAGGGGCCTTCGTTATACTAGATCAGGGGACTTTGTTATACTCGATTAGAGGCTTTTTTTGGACTCGATTAGGGAGTTTGTTATACTCGAGCAGGGGGCTTTATTATACTCGATCAGGGGACTTTGTTATACTCGATCAGGAGGCTTTGTTATACTCGATCAGGGGACTTTGCTATACTCGACCAGGGGACTTTGTTATAATCGAGGAGGGGGCTTTCTTATACTCGATTAGGCGACTTTGTTATACTCGATCAGGAGGCTTTGTTTTATTCGATCAGGGGACTTTGCTATACTCGACCAGAAGACTTTATTATACTCGATCAGGGGACTTTGTTATACTCGAACAGGGAACTTTTTTAGACTTGACCAATGGACTTTGTTATACTCGATGAGGGGCCTTTGTTATATTCGATTAGGGGACTTTGTTATACTCAATCAGGAGGCTTTGTTATACTCGATCAGGGGACTTTTCTATACTCGACCAGGGGACTTTGTTATACTGGATCAGGGGACTTTGTTATACTCGATCAGGGGACTTTGTTATACTCGATCAGGGGACTTTGTTATACTCGTCTAGGGGCCTTTTTATACTCGATCAGGGGACTTTGTTATACTCGATCAGGGGACTTTGTCTAACTCGATCAGGGCCCTTTGCTATACTCGACGACTGGACTTTGTTATAATCGATCAGGGGACTTTGTTATGTTCGATATGGGGACTTTGTTATACCGGGCCAGGGGACTTTTTTGTACTCGATCAGGGGACTTTGTTATACTGCACCAGGGGACTTTGTTATACTCGACCAGGGGACTTTGTTATACTCGATAAGGGGACTTAATGTAAGACTCGAACAGGGGACTTTGTTTTACTCGTCCAGGGGACTTTGTTATACTCCATTAGGCGGCTTTGTTATAATCGATCAGGGGACTTTGTTAAACTCGATGAGGGGCCTTTGTTATACTCGATCAGAGGCCTTTTGTTATACTAGATCAGGGGACTATGTTATACTCGATTAGGGGCCTTTTTTTGACTCGAGGAGGGGCCTTGGTTATACTCGATCAGGAGACTTTGTTATACTCGATCAGGGGACTTTCTTATACTGAGCAGGGGGCTTTGTTATATTCGATCAGGGGACTTTGTTATACTCGATCAGGGGACTTTCTTATACTCGAGCAGCGGCTTTGTTATATTCGATCAGGGGACTTTGTTATACTCGATCAGGAGGCTTTGTTATCCTTGATCAGAGGACTTTGTTATACTCGACCAGGGGACTTTGTTATACACGATCAGGGGACTTTGTTATACTCGATCAGGGGACTTTTTATACTCGAACCAGGGGACTTTTTTATACTTGACCAATGGACTTTGTTATACTCAATGAGGGGACTTTGTTATTCTCGATCAGGGGATTTTGTTATACACGACCAGGGGACTTTGTTATATGCGATCAGGGGACTTTTTTATACTCGAACAGAGGACTTTGTTATACTCGATCAGGGGATACGTTATACTCGATCAGGCGACTTTGTTATACTCAACCAGAGGACTTTGTTATACTGGATCATGGGACTTTGTTATACTCAATCAGGGGACATTGTTATACTCGATTAGGGGCCTTTGTTATACTTGATGAGGGGGTTTTGTTATACTCGACCAGGGGACTTTGCTATACTCGATCAGGGGACTTTGTTATACTCGACCAGGGGACTTTATTATACTTGATCAGGTGACTTTGTCATACTCGATCAGTGGACTTTCCTATAGTTGACCAATGGACTTTGCTATACTCGATGAGGGGTTCTTGTTATACTCGATCAGGGGACTTTGTTATACTTGATCAGGGGACTTTGTTATACTCGACCAGGGGACTTTGTTGTACTCAATCAGGAGATATGTTATACTTGTTCAGGGGACTTTGTTATACTCAACCAGGAAATTTTGTTATACTCGACCAGGGGCCTTTGTTATTCTCGATTAGGGGACTTTGTTATACTCGATAAGGGGACTTTGTTATACTCGATAAGGGGAATTTGTTATACTCGATAAGGGGACTTTGTTAGACTCGAACAGGGGACTTTGTTAAATCGACCAGGGGACTTTCTTATACTCGATGAGGGGCCTTTGTTATACTCGATCAGGGTCCTTTGTTATACTAGATCAGGGGACTTTGTTATACTCTATTAGAGGCCTTTTTTGGACTCGATCAGTGGACTTTGTTATGCTCGATGAGGGGCCTTTGTTATACTAGATGAAGGGACTTTGTTATACTCGACCAGGGGACTTTATTATACTCGATCAGGACTTTGTTATACCCGAACAGGAACTTTTTTTTATACTTCTGACCAATGGACTTTGTTATACCTGATGAGGGCCTTTGTTATATTCCGGATTAGGGGACTTTGTTATACTCAATCAGAGGCTTTGTTATACTCGATCAGGGGACTTTTTCTGTACTGACCAGGGACTTTTGTTATACTGGACCAGGGACTTTGTTATACTCGATCAGGTGACTTGTTATATTCCCGATCAGGGGACTTTGTTATACTCGTCTAAGGGGCTTTTTTATACTCGATCAGGGGACTTTGTTATACTCGATCAGGGGACTTTGTCTAACTCGATCAGGGCCCTTTGCTATACTCGACGACTGGACTTTGTTATAATCGATCAGGGGACTTTGTTATGTTCGATATGGGGACTTTGTTATACCGGGCCAGGGGACTTTTTTGTACTCGATCAGGGGACTTTGTTATACTGCACCAGGGGACTTTGTTATACTCGACCAGGGGACTTTGTTATACTCGATAAGGGGACTTAATGTAAGACTCGAACAGGGGACTTTGTTTTACTCGTCCAGGGGACTTTGTTATACTCCATTAGGCGGCTTTGTTATAATCGATCAGGGGACTTTGTTAAACTCGATGAGGGGCCTTTGTTATACTCGATCAGAGGCCTTTCTTATACTAGATCAGGGGACTATGTTATACTCGATTAGGGGCCTTTTTTTGACTCGAGGAGGGGCCTTGGTTATACTCGATCAGGAGACTTTGTTATACTCGATCAGGGGACTTTCTTATACTCGAGCAGGGGGCTTTGTTATATTCGATCAGGGGACTTTGTTATCCTCGATCAGGGACTTTCTTATACTCGAGCAGCGGCTTTGTTATATTCGATCAGGGGACTTTGTTATACTCGAACAGGAGGCTTTGTTATCCTTGATCAGAGGACTTTGTTATAGTCGACCAGGGGACTTTGTTATACACGATCAGGGGACTTTGTTATACTCGATCAGGGGACTTTGTTATACTCGAGCAGGGGACTTTGTTATACTCGATCAGGGGACTTTTTTATACTCGACCAGAGGACTTTGTTATATTCGATAAGGGAACTTTGTTATACTCGATCAGGAGGCTTTGTTTTATTCGATCAGGGGACTTTGCTATACTCGAACAGAAGACTTTATTATACTCGATCAGGGGACTTTGTTATACTCGAACAGGGAACTTTTTTATACTTGACCAATGGACTTTGTTATACTCGATGAGGGGCCTTTGTTATATTCGATTAGGGGACTTTGTTATACTCAATCAGGAGGCTTTGTTATACTCGATCAGGGGACTTTTCTATACTCGACCAGGGGACTTTGTTATACTGGACCAGGGGACTTTGTTATACTCGATCAGGGGACTTTGTTATACTCGATCAGTGGACTTTGTTATACTCGTCTAAGGGGCTTTTTTATACTCGATCAGGGGACTTTGTTATACTCGATCAGGGGACTTTGTCTAACTCGATCAGGGCCCTTTGCTATACTCGACGACTGGACTTTGTTATAATCGATCAGGGGACTTTGTTATGTTCGATATGAGGACTTTGTTATACCGGCCAGGGGACGTTTTTGGTATTTCCATCAGGGACTTCGTTATACCGCACCAGGGGACTTTTGTTATACTCGGGATCAGGGACTTTGTTATACCCGATAAGCGGGCTTAATGTAAGACCTGAACAGGGACTTTGTTATACCCGGATTAGGGCGGCTTGTTATAATCGATCAGGGACTTTGTTAAACCCGGATGAGGGCCTTGTTATACTCATCAGAGGATCTCCTTTGTTATACTCGGATGAGGGACTTGTCCACTGGACATCAGGAACTGGTTATAGTCATCCAAGGGCTTATACCGGACGACTTTTGTCTTACTCGATCAGGGCCCTTTGCTATACTCGACCGGGGGACTTTGTTATAATCATCAGGGGTCTTTTGTATGCTCAATCTAGGGACTTTGTTATACTGGGCAAGGGGACTTTTTCATACTCGATCAGGGGACTTTGTTACACTGGCCCAGTGGACATTTTCATACTCGATTAGGGGACTTTGTTATACTCGATCAGGGGACTTTTGTTACACTCGATCAGGGGACTTTGTTATACTTGACCAGGGGCCTTTGTCATGCTCGATTAGAAAACTTTGTTATACTCGACCAGGGGACTTTGTTATACTCCACCAGGGACTTGTTATACTCGATCAGGAGATATGTTATACTCGATCAGGGGACTTTGTTATACTCGGTTCAGGGGACTTTGTTATTCTCGTCCAGGGCCCTTTGTTATACTCGACCAGGGGACTTTGTTATAATCGATTAGGGGACTTTGTTAAACTGGGCCAGGAGACGTTGTTATACTCGATCAGGGGACATGTATACTCGATCAGGGGACTTTGTTATACTGGAGCAGGGGACTTTGTTATACTCGATCAGGGGACTTTGTCTTACTCAATCAGGGCCCTCTGCTATACTCGACCAGGGGACTTTGTTATAATCGATCAGGGGACTTTGTTATGCTCGATATGGGGACTTTGTTATACTGGGCCAGGAGACTTTTTTGTACTCGATCAGGGGACTTTGTTATACTGGACCAGGGGACTTTTTTATACTTGATTAAAGGACTTTGTTATACTCGACCAGGGGACTTTGTTATACTCGATTAAGTGGCTTTGTTATATTCGATCAGGGGACTTTGTTATACTCAATGAGGGGCCTTTGTTATACTCGATCAGAGGCCTTTGTTATATTAGATCAGGGGACTTTGTTATACTCGATTAGGGGCCTTTTTTGGACTCGATCAGGAGACTTTGTTATACTCGATTAGGGGACTTTCTTATACTCGATCAGGAGGCTTTGTTATACTTAATCAGGGGACTTTGCTATACTCGACCAGGGGACTTTGTTATACTCGATCAGGGGACTTTGTTATACTCGACCAGGGGACTTTTTTATACTAGACCAATGGACTTTGTTATACTCGCTGAGGGCCCTTTGTTATACTCGATGAGGGGACTTTGTTATACTCGAGCAGGGGACTTTTTTATACTCGATCAGGCGACTTTTTTATACTCGACCAGAGGACTTTGTTAAATTCGATTCGGGAACTTTGTTATACTGGACCAGGAGACTTTTTGTACTCGATCAGGGGACTTTGTTATACTGGACCAGGGGACTTTTTTATACTCGATCAAGGGACTTTGTTATACTCGATCACTGGACTTTTGTTATACTCGATCAGAGGCCTTTGTTATACTAGATCAGGGGACTTTGTTATACTCGATTAGGGGCCTTTTTTGGACTCGATGAGGGGCCTTTGTTATACTCGATGAGGAGACTTTGTTATACTCGATCAGGAGCATTTCTTATACTCGAGCATGGGGCTTTGTTATATTCGATCAGGGGACTTTGTTATACTCGATCAGGAGGCTTTGTCATACTTGATCAGGGGAATTTGCTATACTCGACCAGGGGACTTTGCTATACTCGACCAGGGAACTTTGTTATACTCGATCAGGGGACTTTGTTATACTCGACCAGGGGACTTTTTTATACGTGATCAGGGGACTTTATCATACTCGATCAGTGGACTTTCCTATATTTGACCGATGGACTTTGCTATACTCGATGAGGGGTCTTTGTTAATCTCGATCAGGGGACTTTGTTATACTCGATCAGGAGGCTTTGTCATACTTGATCAGGGGAATTTGCTATACTCGACCAGGGGACTTTGCTATACTCGACCAGGGAACTTTGTTATACTCGATCAGGGGACTTTGTTATACTCGACCAGAGGACTTTTTTATACGTGATCAGAGGACTTTATCATACTCGATCAGTGGACTTTCCTATATTTGACCGATGGACTTTGCTATACTCGATGAGGGGTCTTTGTTAATCTTGATCAGGGGACTTTGTTATACTCGACCAGGGGACTTTGTTATACTCGATTAGGGGACTTTGTCATACTCAACCAGAGGACTTTGTTATACTCGATTAGGGGATATGTTATACTCGATCAGGGGACTTTGTTATACTCGATCAGGGGACTTTGTTATACTTCATTAGGAGACTTTGTTATACTTGATCAGGGGACTTTGTTATACTTGTTCAGAGGACTTTGTTATACTCGACCAGGGGCCTTTGTTATGTTCGATTAGAAAACTTTGTTATTCTCGACCAGGGGACTTTGTTATACTCCACCAGGGACTTGTTATACTCGATCAGGGGATATGTTATACTCGATCAGGGGACTTTGTTATACTCGGTTGAGGGGACTTTGTTATACTCGTCCAGGGCGCTTTGTTATACTAGGATTAGAGGACTTTGTTATACTCGATGAGGGGACTTTGTCTTACTCGATGAGGGCCCTTTGATATACTCGACCAGGGGACTTTGTTATAATCGATTAGGGGACTTTGTTATGCTCGGTCTGGGGACTTTGTTAAACTGGGCCAGGAGACGTTGTTATACTCGATCAGGGGACATGTTATACTCGATCAGGGGACTTTGTTATACTGGAGCAGGGGACTTTGTTATACTCGATCAGGGGACTTTGCTATACTCGATCAGGGAACTTGGTTATAGTCATCCAGGGGGCTTTGTTATACTCGATCAGGGGACTTTGTTATACTCGACCAGGGGACTTTGTTATACTCGATTAGGCGGCTTTGTTATACTCGGTCAGGGGACTTTCTTATACTCGATGAGGGGACTTTGTTATACTTGATGAGGGGCCTTTGTTATACTAGATCAGGGGACTTTGTTATAATCGATTAGAGGCTTTTTTTGGACTCGATTAGGGAGTTTGTTATACTCGAGCAGGGGGCTTTATTATACTCGATCAGGGGACTTTGTTATACTCGATCAGGAGGCTTTGTTATACTCGATCAGGGGACTTTGCTATACTCGACCAGGGGACTTTGTTATAATCGAGGAAGGGGGCTTTGTTATACTCGATTAGGGGACTTTGTTATACTCGATCAGGAGGCTTTGTTTTATTCGATCAGGGGACTTTGCTAGACTCGACCAGAAGACTTTATTATACTCGATCAGGGGACTTTGTTATACTCGAACAGGGAACTTTTTTAGACTTGACCAATGGACTTTGTTATACTCGATGAGGGGCCTTTGTTATATTCGATTAGGGGACTTTGTTATACTCAATCAGGAGGCTTTGTTATACTCGATCAGGGGACTTTTCTATACTCGACCAGGGGACTTTGTTATACTGGATCAGGGGACTTTGTTATACTCGATCAGGGGACTTTGTTATACTCGATCAGGGGACTTTGTTATACTCGTCTAGGGGGCTTTTTTATACTCGATCAGGGGACTTTGTTATACTCGATCAGGGGACTTTGTCTAACTCGATCAGGGCCCTTTGCTATACTCGACGACTGGACTTTGTTATAATCGATCAGGGGACTTTGTTATGTTCGATATGGGGACTTTGTTATACCGGGCCAGGGGACTTTTTTGTACTCGATCAGGGGACTTTGTTATACTGCACCAGGGGACTTTGTTATACTCGACCAGGGGACTTTGTTATACTCGATAAGGGGACTTAATGTAAGACTCGAACAGGGGACTTTGTTTAACTTGACTAGGGGACTTTGTTATACTCGATTAGGCGGCTTTGTTATAATCGATCAGGGGACTTTGTTAAAATCGATGAGGGGCCTTTGTTATACTCGATCAGAGGACTTTGTTATACTCGATGAGGGGACTTTGTCTTACTCGATCAGGGAACTTGGTTATAGTCACCCAGGGGGCTTTGTTATACTCGATCAGGGGACTTTGTCTTACCCGATCAGGGCCCTTTGCTATACTCGACCGGGGGACTTTGTTATAATCATCAGGGGTCTTTTGTATGCTCAATCTAGGGACTTTGTTATACTCGGCAAGGGGACTTTTTTATACTCGATCAAGGGACTTTGTTACACTGGCCCAGTGAACATTTTCATACTCGATTAGGGGACTTTGTTATACTCGATCAGGGGACTTTTGTTACATTCGATCAGGGGACTTTGTTATACTCGACCAGGGGCCTTTCTTATACTCGATTAGGGGACTTTGTTATACTCGATAAGGGGAATTTGTTATACTCGATATGGGGAATTTGTTATACTGGATAAGGGAACTTTGTTAGACTCGAACAGGGGACTTTGTTATACTCGACCAGGGGACTTTGTTATACTCAATTTGGCGGCTTTGTTATACTCGGTCAGGGGACTTTTTTATACTCGATGAGGGGCCTTTGTTATACTTGATGAGGGGCCTTTGTTATACTAGATCAGGGGACTTTGTTATACTCGATTAGAGGCTTTTTTTGGACTCGATTAGGGAGTTTGTTATACACGAGCAGGGGGCTTTATTATACTCGATCAGGGGACTTTGTTATACTCGATCAGGCTGCTTTGTTATACTCGATCAGGGGACTTTGCTATACTCGCCCAGGGGACTTTGTTATAATCGAGGAGGGGGCTTTGTTATACTCGATTAGGGGACTTTGTTATACTCGATCAGGAGGCTTTGTTTTATTCGATCAGAGGACTTTGCTATACTCGACCAGAAGACTTTATTATACTCGATCAGGGGACTTTGTTATACTCGAACAGGGAACTTTTTTATACTTGACCAATGGACTTTGTTATACTCGATGAGGGGCCTTTGTTATATTCGATTAGGGGACTTTGTTATACTCAATCAGGAGGCTTTGTTATACTCGATCAGGGGACTTTTCTGTACTCGACCAGGGGACTTTGTTATACTGGACCAGGGGACTTTGTTATACTCGATCAGGTGACTTTGTTATACTCGATCAGGGGACTTTGTTATACTCGTCTAAGGGGCTTTTTTATACTCGATCAGGGGACTTTGTTATACTCGATCAGGGGACTTTGTCTAACTCGATCAGGGCCCTTTGCTATACTCGACGACTGGACTTTGTTATAATCGATCAGGGGACTTTGTTATGTTCGATATGGGGACTTTGTTATACCGGGCCAGGGGACTTTTTTGTACTCGATCAGGGGACTTTGTTATACTGCACCAGGGGACTTTGTTATACTCGACCAGGGGACTTTGTTATACTCGATAAGGGGACTTAATGTAAGACTCGAACAGGGGACTTTGTTTTACTCGTCCAGGGGACTTTGTTATACTCCATTAGGCGGCTTTGTTATAATCGATCAGGGGACTTTGTTAAACTCGATGAGGGGCCTTTGTTATACTCGATCAGAGGCCTTTCTTATACTAGATCAGGGGACTATGTTATACTCGATTAGGGGCCTTTTTTTGACTCGAGGAGGGGCCTTGGTTATACTCGATCAGGAGACTTTGTTATACTCGATCAGGGGACTTTCTTATACTCGAGCAGGGGGCTTTGTTATATTCGATCAGGGGACTTTGTTATCCTCGATCAGGGACTTTCTTATACTCGAGCAGCGGCTTTGTTATATTCGATCAGGGGACTTTGTTATACTCGAACAGGAGGCTTTGTTATCCTTGATCAGAGGACTTTGTTATAGTCGACCAGGGGACTTTGTTATACACGATCAGGGGACTTTGTTATACTCGATCAGGGGACTTTGTTATACTCGAGCAGGGGACTTTGTTATACTCGATCAGGGGACTTTTTATACTCGACCAGAGGACTTTGTTATATTCGATTAGGGGACTTTGTTATTCTCGAACCAGGGGACTTTTTTATACTTGACCAATGGACTTTGTTATACTCAATGAGGGACTTTGTTATTCTCGATCAGGGGATTTTGTTATGCACGACCAGGGGACTTTGTTATATGCGATCAGGGGACTTTTTTATACTCGAACAGAGGACTTTGTTATACTCGATCAGGGGATACGTTATACTCGATCAGGCGACTTTGTTATACTCAACCAGAGGACTTTGTTATACTGGATCATGGGACTTTGTTATACTCAATCAGGGGACATTGTTATACTCGATTAGGGGCCTTTGTTATACTTGATGAGGGGGTTTTGTTATACTCGACCAGGGGACTTTGCTATACTCGATCAGGGGACTTTGTTATACTCGACCAGGGGACTTTATTATACTTGATCAGGTGACTTTGTCATACTCGATCAGTGGACTTTCCTATAGTTGACCAATGGACTTTGCTATACTCGATGAGGGGTTCTTGTTATACTCGATCAGGGGACTTTGTTATACTTGATCAGGGGACTTTGTTATACTCGACCAGGGGACTTTGTTATACTCAATCAGGAGATATGTTATACTTGTTCAGGGGACTTTGTTATACTCAACCAGGAAATTTTGTTATACTCGACCAGGGGCCTTTGTTATTCTCGATTAGGGGACTTTGTTATACTCGATAAGGGGACTTTGTTATACTCGATAAGGGGAATTTGTTATACTCGATAAGGGGACTTTGTTAGACTCGAACAGGGGACTTTGTTAAATCGACCAGGGGACTTTCTTATACTCGATGAGGGGCCTTTGTTATACTCGATCAGGGTCCTTTGTTATACTAGATCAGGGGACTTTGTTATACTCTATTAGAGGCCTTTTTTGGACTCGATCAGTGGACTTTGTTATGCTCGATGAGGGGCCTTTGTTATACTAGATGAAGGGACTTTGTTATACTCGACCAGGGGACTTTATTATACTCGATCAGGGGACTTTGTTATACTCGAACAGGGAACTTTTTTATACTTGACCAATGGACTTTGTTATACTCGATGAGGGGCCTTTGTTATATTCGATTAGGGGACTTTGTTATACTCAATCAGGAGGCTTTGTTATACTCGATCAGGGGACTTTTCTGTACTCGACCAGGGGACTTTGTTATACTTGACCAGGGGACTTTGTTATACTCGATCAGGTGACTTTATTATACTCGATCAGGGGACTTTGTTAACTCGTCTAAGGGGCTTTTTTATACTCGATCAGGGGACTTTGTTATACTCGATCAGGGGACTTTGTCTAACTCGATGAGGGCCCTTTCCTATACTCGACGACTGGACTTTGTTATAATCGATCAGGGGACTTTGTTATGTTCGATATGGGGACTTTGTTATACCGGGCCAGGGGACTTTTTTGTACTCGATCAGGGGACTTTGTTATACTGCACCAGGGGACTTTGTTATACTCGACCAGGGGACTTTGTTATACTCGATAAGGGGACTTAATGTAAGACTCGAACAGGGGACTTTGTTTTACTTGTCCAGGGGACTTTGTTATACTCCATTAGGCGGCTTTGTTATAATCGATCAGGGGACTTTGTTAAACTCGATGAGGGGCCTTTGTTATACTCGATGAGAGGCCTTTGTTATACTAGATAGGGGACTATGTTATACTCGATTAGGGGCCTTTTTTTGACTCGAGGAGGGGCCTTGGTTATACTCGATCAGGAGACTTTGTTATACTCGATCAGGGGACTTTCTTATACTCGAGCAGGGGGCTTTGTTATGTTCGATCAGGGGACTTTGTTATACTCGATCAGGGGACTTTCTTATACTCGAGCAGCGGCTTTGTTATATTCGATCAGGGGACTTTGTTATACTCGATTAGGAGGCTTTGTTATCCTTGATCAGAGGACTTTGTTATACTCGACCAGGGGACTTTGTTATACACGATCAGGGGACTTTGTTATACTCGATCAGGGGACTTTTTATACTCGAACCAGGGGCTTTTTTATACTTGACCAATGGACTTTGTTATACTCAATGAGGGGACTTTGTTATTCTCGATCAGGGGATTTTGTTATACACGACCAGGGGACTTTGTTATATGCGATCAGGGTACTTTTTTATACTCGAACAGAGGACTTTGTTATACTCGATCAGGGGATACGTTATACTCGATCAGGCGACTTTGTTATACTCAACCAGAGGACTTTGTTATACTGGATCATGGGACTTTGTTATACTCAATCAGGGGACATTGTTATACTCGATTAGGGGCCTTTGTTATACTTGATGAGGGGGTTTTGTTATACTCGACCAGGGGACTTTGCTATACTCGATCAGGGGACTTTGTTATACTCGACCAGGGGACTTTATTATACTTGATCATGTGACTTTGTCATACTCGATCAGTGGACTTTCCTATAGTTGACCAATGGACTTTGCTATACTCGATGAGGGGTTTTTGTTATACTCGATCAGGGGACTTTGTTATACTTGATCAGGGGACTTTGTTATACTCGACCAGGGGACTTTGTTATACTCAATCAGGAGATATGTTATACTTGTTCAGGGGACTTTGTTATACTCAACCAGGAAATTTTGTTATACTCGACCAGGGGCCTTTGTTATTCTCGATTAGGGGACTTTGTTATACTCGATAAGGGGACTTTGTTATACTCGATAAGGGGAATTTGTTATACTCGATAAGGGGACTTTGTTAGACTCGAACAGGGGACTTTGTTAAATCGACCAGGGGACTTTCTTATACTCGATGAGGGGCCTTTGTTATACTCGATCAGGGTCCTTTGTTATACTAGATCAGGGGACTTTGTTATACTCTATTAGAGGCCTTTTCTGGACTCGATCAGTGGACTTTGTTATACTCGATGAGGGGCCTTTGTTATACTAGATGAAGGGACTTTGTTATACTCGACCAGGGGACTTTGTTATACTCGATCAGGGGACTTTTTTATACTCGACCAAAGGACTTTGTTATACTCAACCAGGGGACTTGGTTATACTCGATCAGGGGACTTTGTTATACTCAATGAGGGCTCTTTGTTATACTCGTCCAGGGGCTTTGTTATACTCGATCAGGGGACTTTAATATACTCGAAAAGGCGACTTTGTTATACTCGATTAGGAGACTTTGTTATACTCGACCAGGGAACTTTTTTATACTTGACCAATGGACTTAGATATAATCGATGAGGGGCCTTTGTTATACTCGATAAGGGGACTTTGTTATACTCGACCAGGGGACTTTGTTATACTCGATCAGGGGACTTTTTTTTACTCGACCAGAGGACTTTGTTATACTCAATCAGGGATATGTTATACTTGATCAGGGGCCTTTGTTATACTCGATGAAGGGACTTTGTTATACTCGTCCAGGGTCTTTGTTATACTCGATCAAGGGACTTTGTTATACTCGATCAGGGGACTTTGTTATACTCAATCAGGGGATATGTTATACTTGATCAGAGGACTATGTTATACTCAACCAGGGGACTTTGTTATACTCGAATAGGGGACTTTGCTATACTGGACCAGGGGACTTTGTTATAATCGATCAGGGGACTTTGTTATACTCGATCAGGGAACTTTGTTATACTCATCGAGGTGGCTTTGTTATACACGATCAGGGGACTTTGTTATACTCGATCAGGGGACTTTGTCTTCCTCGATCAGGGCCCTTTGCTATACTCGACCGGGGGGCTTTGTTATAATCGATCAGGAGACTTTCGTATGTTCGATCTAGGGGCTTTGTTATATTGGGCCAGGGGACTTTTTATACTCGATCAGGGGACTTTGTTAAACTCGATCAGGCGACTTTTGTTACACTGGATCAGGGGACTTTTGTTACACTCGTCCTGGGTGCTTTCATATTCTCAGTCAGGGGACTTTTGTTATACTCGATCAGGGGACTTTGTTATACTCGTCCTGGGTGCTTTCATATACTCGATCAGAGGACTTTGTTATACTCGATCAGGGGACTTTGTTATACTCGTCACGGGTGCTTTCATATACTCGATCAGGGGACTTTATTATACTCGATCAGGGGACTTTGTTATACTGGACGAGGGGTTTTTGTTATACACGATCAGGGGACTTTGTTAAACTCGATCAGGGAACTTTGTTATACTCATCTAGGGGGCTTTTTATACTCGATCCGGTGACTTTGTCATACTCGATCAAGTGACTTTGTCTTACTCGATCAGGGCCCTCTGCTATACTCGACCAGGGGACTTTGTTATAATCGATCAGGGGACTTTGTTATGCTCGATAAGGGGACTTTGTTATACTGGGCCAGTGGACTTTTTTTGTACTCGATCAAGGGACTTTGTTATACTGGACCAGGGGACTTTTTTATACTCGATCAAGGGACTTTGTTATACTCAACCAGGGGACTTTGTTATACTCGATTAGGCGGCTTTTTTTTATTCGATCAGGGGACTTTGTTATACTCGATGAGGGGCCTTTGTTATACTCGATCAGAGGCCTTCGTTATACTAAATCAGGGGACTTTGTTATACTCGATTAGGGGCCTTTTTTGGACTCGATCAGGAGACTTTGTTATACTCGATCAGGGGACTTTCGTATACTCGTGTAGGGGACTTTGTTATATTCGATCAGGGGACTTTGTTATACTCGACCATGAGGGTTTGTTATACTTGATCAGGGGACTTTGCTATACTCGACCAGGGGACCTTGTTATACAAGATCAGGGGACTTTGTTATACTCGACCATGGGACTTTTTTATACTTGACCAATGGACTTTGTTATACTCGATGAGGGCCCTTTGTTATACTCGAGCAGGGGACTTTGTTATACTCGATCAGGGGACTTTTTTATACTCGACCAGAGGACTTTGTTATATTCGATTCGGGGAATTTGTTATACTCGAACCAGGGGACTTTTTGTATACTTGACCAATGGACTTTGGTATACTCAATGAGGGGCTTTTGTTATACTCGATCAGGGGACTTTGTTATACACGACCAGGGGACTTTGTTTTACGCGATCAGGTGACTTTTTTATACCCGACCAGAGGACTTTGTTATACTCGATCAGGGGACTTTCTTATACTTGGTGAGGGAGTTTTGTTATACTCGACTAGGGGACTTTGCTATACCCGACCAGGGGACTTTGTTATACTCGTTCAGGGGACTTTGTTATACTCGACCAGGGGACTTTTTTATACATGATCAGGGGACTTTATCATACTCGATCAGTGGACTTTCCTATATTTGACCAATGGCCTTTGCTATACTCGATGAGGGGTCTTTCTTATACTCGATCAGGGGACTTTGTTATACTCGACCAGGGGACTTTGTTATACTCGATCAGGGGACTTTGTTATACTCGACCAGGTGACTTTTTTATACTCGATCAGGGGACTTTGTTACACTCGAACAGGGATATGTTATACTCGATCAGGGGACTTTGTTATACTCCATAAGGGGACTTTGTTATACTTGATTAGGGGACTTTTTTATACTCGATTAGGGGACTTTCTTATACACGATCAGAGGACTTTCTTATACTCGACTAGGGGCCTTTGTTATACTCGATTAGAAAACTTTGTTATACTCCACCAGGAACTTTTTTATACTCGATCAGGGGATATGTTATACTCGATCAGGGGACTTTGTTATACTCGATCAGGGGACTTTGTTATACTCGTCCTGGGTGCTTTCATATACTCGACAAGGGGACTTTGTTATACTCGATCAGGGGACTTTGTTATACTGGACGAGGGGACATTGTTATACTCGATCAGGGGACTTTGTTGTACTCGATCAGGGAACTTTTTTATACTCATCTAGAGGGCTTTTTTATACTCGATCAGGGGACTTTGTCATATTCGATCAGGGGACTTTGTCTTACTCGATCAGGGCCCTCTGCTATACTCGACCAGGGTACTTTGTTATAATCGATTAGGGGACTTTTTTGTACTCGATCAGGGGGCTTTGTTATACTGGACCAGGGGACTTTTTTATACTCGATCAAGTGACTTTGTTATATTCGATCAGGGGACTTTGTTATACTCGATTAGGTGGTTTTGTTATATTCGATCAGGGACTTTGTTATACTCGATGAGGGGCCTTTGTTATACTCGATCAGAGGCCTTTGTTATACTAGATCAGGGGACTTTGGTATACTCGATTAGGGGCCTTTTTTGGACTCGATCAGGAGACTTTGTTATACTCGATCAGGGGACTTTCTTATACTCGAGCAGGGGGCTTTGTTATATTCGATCAGGGGACTTTGTTATACTCGATCAGGAGGCTTTGTTATACTTGATCAGGGGACATTGCTATACTCGACCAGGGGACTTTGTTATACACGATCAGGGGACTTTGTTATACTCGACCAGGGGACTTTTTTATACTTGACCAATGGACTTTGTTATACTCGCTGAGGGCCCTTTGTTATACTCGATGAGGGGACTTTGTTATACTCGAGCAGGGGACTTTTTTATACTCGATCAGGGGACATTTTTATACCCGACCAGAGGACTTTGTTAAATTCGATTCGGGGACTTTGTTATACTCGAACCAGGGGACTTTTTTTATACTTGACAAATGGACATTGTTATACTCAATGAGGGGCCTTTCTTATACTCGATCAGGGGACTTTGTTATACACGACCAGGGGACTTTGTTATACGCGATCAGGTGACTTTTTTATACTCGACCAGAGGACTTTGTTATACTCGATCAGGGGACTTTGCTATACTCAACCAGAGGACGTTGTTATACTCGATTAGGGGCCTTTGTTATACTTGGTGAGGGAGTTTTGTTATACTCGACCAGGGGACTTTGCTATACCCGACCAGGTGACTTTTTTATACTTGATCAGGGGACTTTTTTATACTTGATCAGGGGACTTTGTCATGCTCGATCAGTGGACTTTCCTATATTTGACCAATGGACTTTGGTATACTCGATGAGGGGTCTTTGTTATACTCGATCAGGGGACTTTGTTATACTCGACCAGGGGACTTTGTTATACTCCATCAGGGGACTTTGTTACACTCGACCAGGGGACTTTGTTATACTCGATCAGGGGACTTTGTTATACTCGATAAGGGGACTTTGTTGTGCTTGATTAGGGGACTTTGTTATACTCGATTAGGGGACTTTCTTATACTCGATCAGAGGACTTTGATATACTCGACTAGGGGCCTTTGTTATACTCGATTAGAAAACTTTGTTATACTTGACGAGGAGGCTTTGTTATACTCGATCAGGGGACTTTGTTATACTCGATCAGGGGACTTTGTCTTACTCGATCAGGGACCTTCGCTATACTCGACCAGGGGACTTTGTTATAATCGATCAGGGGACTTTGTTATGCTCGATATGGGGACTTTGTTATACTGGACCAGGGGACTTTTTTATACTCGATCAAGGGACTTTGTTGCACTCGATCACTGGACTTTTGTTATACTCGATCAGAGGCCTTTGTTACACTAGATCAGGGGACTTTGTTATACTCGATTAGGGGCCTTTTTTGGACTCGATGAGGGGCCTTTGTTATACTCGATCAGGAGACTTTGTTATACTCGATCAGGAGCCTTTCTTATACTCGAGCATGGGGCTTTGTTATATTCGATCAGGGGACTTTGTTATACTCGATCAGGAGGCTTTGTTATACTTGATCAGGGGAATTTGCTATACTCACCAGGGGACTTTGTTATACACGATCAGGGGACTTTGTTATACTCGAGCAGGGGACTTTTTTATACTTGACCAATGGACTTTGTTATACTAGATGAGGCCCCTTTGTTATACTCAATCAGGGGACTTTTTTATTCTCGACCAGAGGACTTTGTTATAGTCGATTAGGGGACTTAAGTATACTCGAACCAGGGGACTTATTTACACTTGACCAATGGGCCTTTGTTATACTCGATCAGGGGACTTTGTTATACATGACCAGAAGACTTTGTTATACTCGATCAGGGGATATGTCATACTCGATCAGACGACTTTGTTAAACTCAACCAGAGGACTTTGTTATACTCGATCAGGGGACTTTGTTATACTAAATCAGGGGACTTTGTTGTACTCGATTAGGGGCCTTTGTTATAATTGATGAACGGGTTTTGTTATCCTCGACCAGGGGACTTTGCTATACTCGACCAGGGGACTTTGTTATACTCGATCAGGGGACTTTGTTATACTCGACCAGGGGACTTTTTTATACTTGATCAGGGGACTTTGTCATACTCGATCAGTGGACTTTCCTATATTTGACCGATGGACTTTGCTATACTCGATGAGGGGTCTTTGTTAATCTCGATCAGGGGACTTTGTTATACTCGACCAGGGGACTTTGTTATTCTCGATCAGGGGACTTTGTCATACTCGACCAGAGGACTTTGTTATGCTCGATCAGGGGATATGTTATACTCGATCAGGGGACTTTGTTATACTCGATCAGGGGACTTTGTTATACTTCATTAGGGGACTTTGTTATACTTGATCAGGGGACTTTGTTATACTTGTTCAGAGGACTTTGTTATACTCGACCAGGGGCCTTTGTTATGCTCGATTAGAAAACTTTGTTATACTCGACCAGGGGACTTTGTTATACTCCACCAGGGAATTGTTATACTCGATCAGGAGATATGTTATACTCGAACAGGGGACTTTGTTATACTCGACCAGGGGACTTCTTTATACTCGATTCGGCGGCTTTGTTATACTCGGTCAGGGGACTTTTTTAAACTCGATGAGGGGCCTTTGTTATACTTGATGAGGGGCCTTTGTTATACTAGATCAGGGGATTTGTTATACTCGACCAGGGGACTTTGTTATATTCGATCAGGGGACTTTGTTATACTCGATTAGGGGACTTTGTTATACTCGATCAGGAGCCTTTGTTTTATTCGATCAGGGGACTTTGCTATACTCGAACAGAAGACTTTATTATACTCGATCAGGGGACTTTGTTATACTCGAACAGGGAACTTTTTTATACTTGACCAATGGACTTTGTTATACTCGATGAGGGGCCTTTGTTATATTCGATTAGGGGACTTTGTTATACTCAATCAGGAGGCTTTGTTATACTCGATCAGGGGACTTTTCTATACTCGACCAGGGGACTTTGTTATACTGGACCAGGGGACTTTGTTATACTCGATCAGGGGACTTTGTTATACTCGATCAGTGGACTTTGTTATACTCGTCTAAGGGGCTTTTTTATACTCGATCAGGGGACTTTGTTATACTCGATCAGGGGACTTTGTCTAACTCGATCAGGGCCCTTTGCTATACTCGACGACTGGACTTTGTTATAATCGATCAGGGGACTTTGTTATGTTCGATATGAGGACTTTGTTATACCGGGCCAGGGGACTTTTTTGTACTCGATCAGGGGACTTTGTTATACTGCACCAGGGGACTTTGTTATACTCGACCAGGGGACTTTGTTATACTCGATAAGGGGACTTAATGTAAGACTCGAACAGGGGACTTTGTTTTACTCGACCAGGGGACATTGTTATACTCGATTAGGCGGCTTTGTTATAATCGATCAGGGGACTTTGTTAAACTCTATGAGGGGCCTTTGTTATACTCGATCAGAGGCCTTTGTTATACTAGATCAGGGGACTATGTTATACTCGATTAGGGGCCTTTTTTTGACTCGAGGAGGGGCCTTGGTTATACTCGATCAGGAGACTTTGTTATACTCGATCAGGGGACTTTCTTATACTCGAGCAGGGCTTTGTTATATTCGATCAGGGGACTTTGTTATACTCGATCAGGGGACTTTCTTATACTCGAGCAGGGCTTTGTTATATTCGATCAGGGGACTTTGTTATACTCGATCAGGAGGCTTTGTTATACTTGATCAGAGGACTTTATTATACTCGACCAGGGGACTTTGTTATACACGATCAGGGGACTTTGTTATACTCGATCAGGGGACTTTTTTATACTCGAGCAGGGGACTTTGTTATACTCGATCAGGGGACTTTTTTATACTCGACCAGAGGACTTTGTTATATTCGATTAGGGGACTTTGTTATACTCGAACCAGGGGACTTTTTTATACTTGATCCAATGGACTTTGTTATACTCAATGAGGGGACTTTGTTATTCTCGATCAGGGGATTTTGTTATACACGACCAGGGGACTTTGTTATATGCGATCAGGAGACTTTTTTATACTCGAACAGAGGACTTTGTTATACTCGATCAGGGGATACGTTATACTCGATCAGGCGACTTTGTTATACTCAACCAGAGGACTTTGTTATACTGGATCATGGGACTTTGTCATACTCAATGAGGGGACATTGTTATACTCGATTAGGGGCCTTTGTTATACTTGATGAGGGGGTTTTGTTATACTCGACCAGGGGACTTTGCTATACTCGATCAGGGGACTTTATTATACTCGACCAGGGGACTTTATTATACTTGATCAGGTGACTTTGTCATACTCGATCAGTGGACTTTCCTATAGTTGACCAATGGACTTTGCTATACTCGATGAGGGGTTTTTGTTATACTCGATCAAGGGACTTTGTTATACTTGATTAGGGGACTTTGTTATACTCGACCAGGGGACTTTGTTATACTCCACCAGGGACTTTGTTATACTCGATCAGGTAATATGTTATACTCGACTAGGGGACTTTGTTATACTCGATTAGGCGGCTTTGTTATACTCGATCAGGGGATTTTCTTATACTCGATGAGGTGCCTTTGTTATACTCGATGAGGGGACTTTGTTATACTCGACCAGGGGGCATTGTTATACTCGATCAGGGGACTTTTTTACACTCGACCAGATGACTTTGTTATACTCAATCAGGAGATATGTTATACTTGTTCAGGGGACTTTGTTATACTCAACCAGGAAATTTTGTTATACTCGACCAGGGGCCTTTGTTATTCTCGATTAGGGGACTTTGTTATACTCGATAAGGGGACTTTGTTATATTCGATAAGGGGAATTTGTTATACTCGATAAGGGGACTTTGTTAGACTCGAACAGGGGACTTTGTTAAATCGACCAGGGGACTTTCTTATACTCGATGAGGGGCCTTTGTTATACTCGATCAGGGTCCTTTGTTATACTAGATCAGGGGACTTTGTTATACTCTATTAGAGGCCTTTTTTGGACTCGATCAGGGGACTTTGTTATACTCGATGAGGGGCCTTTGTTATACTAGATGAAGGGACTTTGTTATACTCGACCAGGGGACTTTGTTAGACTCGATCAGGCGACTTTTTTATACTCGACCAAAGGACTTTGTTATACTCAATCAGGGGATATGTTATACTTGATCAGGGGACTTTGTTATACTCAACCAGGGGACTTTGTTATACTCGATCAGGGGACTTTGTTATACTGGACCAGGTGACTTTGTTATAATCGATCAGGGGAATTTGTTATACTCGATCAGGGAACTTTCTTATACTCATCCAGCGGGCTTTGTTATACTCGATCAGGGGACTTTGTTATACTCGATCAGGGGACTTTGCCTTCCTCGAACGGGGCCCTTTGTTATACTCGACCTAAGGACTTTGTTAGAACCGATCAGGGGACTTTGGTATGCTCGATCTAGGGACTTTGTTATACTGGGCCAGAGGACTTTTTTATACTCGATCAGGGGACTTTGTTATATTCGATCAGAGGACTTTTGTTACACTCGATTGGGGGACTTTGTTATACTCGACGAGGGGCCTTTGTTATACTCGATTAGGGGACTTTGTTATACTCAATCAGGGGATATGTTATACTTGATCAGGGGACTATGTTATACTCAACCAGGGGACTTTGTTATACTCGATCAGGGGACTTTTTTTATACCCGACCAGAGGACTTTGTTATACTCGATCAGGGGACTTTCTTATACTTGGTGAGGGAGTTTTGTTATACTCGACTAGGGGACTTTGCTATACCCGACCAGGGGACTTTGATATACTCGTTCAGGGGACTTTTTTATACTCGACCAGGGGACTTTTTTAAACTTGATCAGGGGACTTTATCATACTCGATCAGTGGACTTTCCTATATTTGACCAATGGCCTTTGCTATACTCGATGAGGGGTCTTTGTTATACTCGATCAGGGGACTTTGTTATACTCGATCAAGGGACTTTGTTATACTCGTTCAGGGGACTTTTTTATACTCGACCAGGGGACTTTTTTTAACTCGATCAGGGGACTTTGTTACACTCGAACAGGGGATATGTTATACTCGATCAGAGGACTTTGTTATACTCCATAAGGAGACTTTGTTATACTTGATTAGGGGCCTTTGTTATACTCGATTAGAAATCTTTGTTATACTCCACCAGGGACTTTTTTATACTCGATCAGGGGATATGTTATACTCGATCAGGGGACTTTGTTATACTCGTCCTGGGTGCTTTCATATACTCGATCAGCGGACTTTGTTATACTCGATCAGGGGACTTTGTTATACTGGACGAGGGGACATTGTTATACTCGATCAGGGGACTTTGTTGTACTCGATCAGAGAACTTTTTTATACTCATCTGGAGGGCTTTTTTATACTCGATCAGGGGACTTTGTCATACTCGATCAGGGGACTTTGTCTTACTCGATCAGGGCCCTCTGCTATACTCGACCAGGGTACTTTGTTATAATCGATCAGGGGACTTTTTGTACTCGATCAGGGGACTTTGTTATACTGGACCAGGGGACTTTTTTATACTCGATCAAGTGACTTTGTTATACTCGATCAGGGGACTTTGTTATACTCGATTAGGTGGCTTTGTTATATTCGATCAGGGGACTTTGGTATACTCGATTAGAGGCCTTTTTTGGTCTCGATCAGGAGACTTTGTTATACTCGATCAGGGGACTTTCGTATACTCGAGTAGGGGGCTTTGTTATATTCGATCAGGGGACTTTGTTATACTCGACCATGAGGGTTTATTATACTTGATCAGGGGACTTTGCTATACTCGACCAGGGGACTTTGTTATACAAGATCAGGGGACTTTGTTATACTCGACCATGGGACTTTTATATACTTGACCAATGGACTTTGTTATACTCGATGAGGGCCCTTTGTTATACTCGATCAGGGGATTTTGTTATACTCGAGCAGGGGACTTTATTATACTCGATCAGGGGACTTTTTTATACTCGACCAGAGGACTTTGTTATATTCGATTAGGGGAATTTGTTATACTCGAACCAGGGGACTTTTTTATACTTGACCAATGGACTTTGTTATACTCAATGAGGGGCCTTTGTTATACTCGATCAGGGGACTTTGTTATACACGACCAGGGGACTTTGTTTTACTCGACCAGGGGACTTTTTAGCTACGACCAATGGATTCTTGTTATACTGCCGAGGGCCTTTTCTTATACTCTCGATGAGGGGACTTTGTTATACTCGAGCAGGGGACTTTTTTATACTCGATCAGGGGACATTTTTATACCCGACCAGAGGACTTTGTTAAATTCGATTCGGGGACTTTGTTATACTCGAACCAGTGGACTTTTTTATACTTGACAAATGGACATTGTTATACTCAATGAGAGGCCTTTCTTATACTCGATCAGGGGACTTTGTTATACACGACCAGGGGACTTTGTTATACGCGATCAGGTGACTTTTTTATACTCGACCAGAGGACTTTGTTATACTCGATCAGGGGACTTTGCTATACTCAACCAGAGGACTTTGTTATACTCGATTAGGGGCCTTTGTTATACTTGGTGAGGGAGTTTTGTTATACTCGACCAGGGGACTTTGCTATACCCGACCAGGTGACTTTTTTATACTTGATCAGGG
>NW_024721618.1:0-7267 GCF_018991925.1 Homarus americanus | reverse complement strand
AAAGCTTAGAACCACCGTTTTATATTTATTAAAAGTTTGTAGTGTTATACATCATGTGTATACAAGTCACAAGTTATTATTTACGACATTGCTTCGGTCCTCGTCATCAGAGTCTTCTGTGTACAACAGATTCCTTCACCTTGTTTAGGCATTTCTCATCATCTGCTTGACAGTTACACATCTCGGTGCATGTCATGCTATTCTTTCTGATTCTTTCTGTATGAACATGACAATGATCCACATTTCCTGACGCCACATCCACATTTAACAAGTTCTGTGATTGCTTCTGGAGCTGGTGGTTGGTCTGATATTACTAGTATGAAACAGTCATTGTCAATCTTCCAGCCATGCTCTAATTGTGAAAGCATTTCACTATCTGCATCACAAGACCACAGAAGAGCTTGATACCTTCCTCTCAATATATGATACTTTAGAGTTGCTGCAGTCGCTGGTAGTTCTCCAGCTTCTGCCTGCGTTTTCTTGAAGAGATGCCATCTAAGTTTTGACAGTTTAGTGAAAGTCATTCGTGGACAGTAGAGCTTAAATACAAATTCCTCTAGACCAATATACATGTCTGCTGGAGGGCATTTGGTCTACTCAGCATCTTGAATGCATCTAGGACTTTTGTGTTAGATTTCATCAAAGTGCTCAACAGCTCCAACATGCTTTCTTTCCTTTGCCAACAAATTTTCCAATGCAGTCAGATCCTGTGAAGGCATGGAAACCTGTAAGGCTCTCTGCCCAATGTGTCGTCGCTCACCAGTTCCTGTTTTCATACAGTACTTGTATTTTCTCCAAGTTGAGGCTGCTTTAATATGCCAAACACATCAGTGTCTGGTGATTTGATATGTACAGTGCTGCCCTTCTGTGATGCATATACTGTATGTCCTGCTTAAGTTCTATAACTTGTGATAGCAATTTGATGGTTGAAGTCTTATTTGCTGCTTTCCACGACAGAAGATTAACCTTGGACATCTTTTCCCAGATGCTCAATGGACCAACAATACGTTTCTTGACAAAATTTTCATAATTTTGTCTTCCAACTTCATATGCACATAGATTGTCATATTTGGCATATTCTGGCATTACAGCTCCAGTTACCAAGTTTAAAAGAGCATCATTTTCCTGGGATTACAGTCACCAATAACATTGTGTAGCTTCTGTACATCAGCATATTGACGGCTGACAATAGCTGTAGAGAGCTCATGGTGTTCTGTTCTTTTGTAAACTTTTTGAGTTTGATATTTTATGTAATGAACTTAATTTAAAAAACCAAATGGTAGTATATGATCTTTTATCACCTTAGACACTCTGTGCGTCATGCCTCTCAAGTGATTTTTTTCCTCTTTTACTTCTCTGGACAAATACGACCTTTATCCCATCAGAAAAAATATCACCATATATTTTCTTAATCTACAGGTGCCAAGGTTTAAAATGACGGATGGTGTTAAAAATTAACTTGAAATTTTTACGTGACCACATATTGTCTTGTTGGGTTTCTGAGAGAACTTCACGGCTAAATAGCGCCTCTGTATTGATAGCCGGTACATGTCGTAATATTCACCGCTCATAGTTAAATCTTTATGTCAGTTTATTTTGTCCTAATTTAAGTATCAAAGAGTGTTTTCATTTTTAAGTATCTTAAGTATCTTTTTTCCTCACTCTTAAGTATCTAAGTATGATTTTTTTTCATTTTTAAGTAACTAACCATATTTTTGTTTTCATTATAAGATGTGATTGATATAGACAAAAGAAGTAAATATCAGCTGGAGGTCGTAAACGAAGCTGATGTGAAGTATTTTGACTCACTGGTTTATACCGAAGAAATAAAACCGTCAACGAACCGTCCGATTCAAATGTGTCTTAGGCGATACAGGGTGTTTATGCGTCACTCTGATACCAAGAATGACTTTGTGTACTGTGGTGAAGCTGAGGGTTGGGTTGGGTTGGGTTGGGTTGGGTTGGGATGGGTTAGGATTACGGATGTGTGGGTATATTCTGTCGCATTTTATAGGTATCTTGCGTCTTTCTCTTTATTCCTTCTTTATCATGAGTATCTGTGCCTATTAATACACCACCTCGCAGGATAGTGGAAGAGGAATGGAGAGTAACGAGATAATATTCTTCTTACATATACCTTAGCTTGATTACAGGTAACACCAGGTAGAAGTTACATGACTCTTAAGAGTTTTCCTCGACTTGGCTGATTCAACTGTAAGACTTGCTGTATTTATCCTTATTAAAATCCTCCACTTGTAAGACCCTCCACTTGTAAGACCCTCCACCTGTAAGACCCTCCACTTGTAAGACTCTCCACCTGTAAGACCCTCCACTTGTAAGACTCTCCATTGTAAAACCCTTTAGGGATTTTAAATACCTTCTCGTCTTGGCTCCACTAGTACTGTACACACCCTCTCTAGCCTTAGGTTACAGTAATGTTGAAGTATATAATGAAGACTCACAGCTCATGGGTTAGAAAAACAAAAGATGCTTGTTTTATTTATTTATTTATTTATTTATTTATAGCTTATTTTAGAATCCCCGAAAGTTAGAACAAAATGGCTGACGGGACTCACAAGCGGGCGATGTTTACTGTCTGGACCAAGAATAAAAAATAAATGAAAAATAAAATAAATAAATCGTAAATTGGTGCATTGTTTCTCCAGGGGTAATTATAGAAGTACAAATGTTCTCCAGTAGTGGGTAACGATCATAGTCACGTATAGAGCTTCCGACGCAGGTAGATTGATATAGATGCATTACCTGGAGTTAGTGGGTTACAGGGGCCTCTTACACGATAATATTAAAGGTGTTTTTTCCTTCTGTTTGTGGCACTTGAGGTGTTTAGGTTAGGTATAATTAAAATGGTTTAGTTATAATAGTGATATTACGATAAGTTAAGTTGAATTTAGAACTTTTGATTTGCATATATCGTGTTTTAGAAGGATTTGTTAGCTAATAAGTTTAATTTGGATAAGTTTAGTTTAATTTAGATCATTTGATTTTACAAGGTCGTATTATAATGACTGGAAACCATATAGAAACCTGTTAGAAGTAAATATTTCTACGGCAGTGAATGAGTAGGTCAATAAGTGGTGTATAGAGCTGCTGACGCAACTTAAACGGTATATACTGTACATTATATGTTATCAGAGCTTTCCTGTTGTACGTAACCGCCTCCGTCAAAGTGTCTTACTGGCTCATGTGAAGATTAGCCTCTAGTTTATTTAACCTCAAGATTAACTACACTGGCACTGCCTGACCTGACCTGACCTACCCTAACCTAACCTAACCTAACTTAATCTAACCTAACTTAACTTCCCAGGTAGCGTTAGGTTAATCATTAGTTGAAATAAGCTGGGAGGGTTAATCTTCAGGTAATCTATCTTAATTAACAATTTTGGTCAGGTGAGGCCTTCCTTGCCTTACTCGAGAGCAGGAGGAGGAGGACTTGCTAACATCTACAGATCATCGTCAACTAAGGCAGATATTGAATACCTTTTGTTTACCTTCGTGGCTTAAGAACACATCTTAACACCATAAGACTATTCGCCTCAATACAATAATACAGTAATTGATTATTGTATTCTAATAAAATTTACTGTGTATCTTGTGAACCAGATTTATTGTTTGACCTTAGTGAATGAGAAACTGGTTGAGGTGTATTGTGGTAATCATCCTTAAGAGCAGCTCTGTGTATTCTTACGACCTAAAAGTAACACAAAATGTAGCCAATATCTACCCTTGGTCAGTCACTTTATGTAGATGTCAATTGTGTCATTTCTCTAGACTTAGTGCCCCCTGGAGGAGAAAGTAAATACAATGTTGATTTATTTTGGTCACAACACACGCTAGTAGATTATTTTTTCCTATTTAACTAAATAATTAACACTATGTAGCTAACTAATTATAAGACTCAAAGATGGTAACCAATATGGCGTCGATATTGTTCACATACTCTATGATAAATAGATGTATTGTCTGTTTAATTTTAGGGAAGAATTTAATTTATAAACTTTTGAGAATCTGGATACAGGAGTTTTGTCTTTGTGTGTGTGTGTGTGGTGATGATGACGGATACTTTCCTCTGCAGTGAAAAAAATATCTTGACATTGCAAAGTTTAACTGTAAGCCGAAGGAACGTTTGTAATGTGACTTATTATGTGAAATTATAACTTGAAATTCTTTGTGAAAAAATATTTCCCTATAAAGTTTGGCAGTAAATGAAGTATTACATCAAGGTGTAACTTGTAGTTCCTTGTGGAGTAATTACCTATGTGGACGATACAGCTACTCCAGGGTGTAAGACCTAGAGTAAAAAGTCTTAAGACCTTACCTGAGGTTGAAAGACTCTTATAGTGGAACGTCTTAGGTATTGAAACTTTAATTACGGTAAATAAAATATAATCTACCTAAACATTCCTTCACCTGGCGACAACTAATGATACAGGTGGTGTAATAGCTCTTTAAAATTCCTCCGTTTGATATAATAATGACCACACATGAACTTATAATGTGCAATATCTTAGTAACACATTAGCTGCAACATTACACATAGTCCAGTGTATGTGTAGTGAGGGACATCTACCTAAATGAGCTACAGAATGTGGAGTTGAGGCAAAAAAATGTTGGGACATGTTTGAGATCATCAGTTGAGCCAAACGTTTATAGTCAATATTGTTTTAATGGTATTTTAGAGCGACCGAAAAATGTAAACAAAATGGCCGGCTAGGCTCGGGGGATCCACGAGTCCTCTTATAAAGGATCGACAATAAATGAAAACAAATCAGATTAATTTAAACACATTCCCAAGAGTATTAGATCCTGTAAAGAGAGAAAATTAATACTTGATATTTGTAGAAGCTTTTTTTTTCGTCCGTTTTCGTCTTGGTTAAAACAATTGTGGTGGTGTTACCTGTTCCAAACGGTAGACATCAAGGAAATGGATCAAGACCTTCATACTCAAAGGTACACATGATGATTTGTTCCCAAGTCCGAGGATTTACTTCACAAAACAGATTAACTTTAGGACACAATGATGGCGAACAAAATAACATCAACATTGCGTACAGTACATATCTTGCTTTGACTCTTAACTCTTGTAATTTTTCGTAATGTTAGTGAATGAATTTGAGATTCTGGGCATATTTTCTTGTTTTTCTTTCTAATCAAGTGTAAAGGAAGATGTACTGTTTATTGATGGATTTGGTGATGTCTTTATAGTGTATTAGTATGTTAATATTACACAGGTTTGGTATAGTGGTGACAGTAATGTAGTGTAGTAAGATTTTAACACATGGAGGTGAATTTGTCTTTTATGTTGAGGATTTGTTAAAGGGAAGATCTGATGGACGGGGATAATTGTCTGGTTGTGATGGACACGGCTCACCTAACCTAACCCAATCTAACCTAACCCAACCCAACCTAACCCAACCTAACCCAACCCAACCTAACCTAACCCCTATATATGTGTGTGAGATAAGGTTCTGATTCAAGAACAAGATGCACAAGTTCGAATCCAAATTGAGCTGTAGGGTTTGTTGATTAATTCGGGGCTTCACATTCATAAAACTCTCAAATGGGATACGACTAAACCTGAAGCCCCATCTTCCGTCGGTCGGTCGTTGGTGTCAGGTCAAAGTTCAGTTTGTAGTTCACCTCCTGTGATATGTGTCATTTATCGAAACGAAACATGAGGTTAACGTGAAAACAAAACCTCGAAGCAACACGTATAAACAGGGTCGAGTTTTCATCGGATTTTACGTCATGAAATTTTCCATCTTGAGAGAGAGAGAGAGAGAGAGAGAGAGAGATAGAGAGAGAGATTGATTGATTGATTCCGATGCTGAAATTAACACTAAAATTTTATACTGTAATTGAGATAAATGCAGGTAAGGTTGGCGTATGGAATTATTGAAGGACGATCACAGAAATGTTTTACCTGTTTCCTGATGAGGCGTGGATAGTAGGTTTGTTTTGTGGGTGTAGGTGGTGGGTAGTGTGTGTTTGTGGGTGTAGAACGTGGATAGTAGGTTTGTTTGTGGGTGTAAGGCGTGGATAGTAGGTTTGTTTGTGGGTGTAGGGCATGGATAGTAGGTTTGTTTGTGGGTGTAGGGCGTGGATAGTAGGTTTGTTTGTGGGTGTAGGGCGTGGATAGTAGGTTTGTTTGTGGGTATAGGACGTGGATAGTAGGTTTGTTTGTGGGTGTAGGGCGTGGATAGTAGGTATGTTTGTGGGTGTGGGACGTGGATGTGGGGTTTGTTTGTGGGGCGTGGATGTGGGTTTGTTTGTGGGTGTGGGGTTTGTTGGGGCGTGGATGGTGGTTTGTGTGGGGCGTGGATGGTGGGTTGTGGGGCCGTGGATGGGTTTGTGTGGGGTGGATGGTTGGATGGTGGGTTTGGGTGTTGGGCGTGGATGGTGGGGTTGTGGGGCGTGGATAGTAGGTTTGTTTGTGGGTGTAAGGCGTGGATAGTAGGTTTGTTTGTGGGTGTAGGGCATGGATAGTAGGTTTGTTTGTGGGTGTAGGGCGTGGATAGTAGGTTTGTTTGTGGGTGTAGGGCGTGGATAGTAGGTTTGTTTGTGGGTATAGGACGTGGATAGTAGGTTTGTTTGTGGGTGTAGGGCGTGGATAGTAGGTATGTTTGTGGGTGTAGATACATACATAGTTAAGAGGAATAAATCAAAATGGGAAGAAGATTAAGATAAATAAACTGATGATTAATAGTACAGGTGAGTTAATAAAATAGATATAAATAGATAAATACAGTAGATAGATAGATAGATAGATAGATAGATACAGTAGATAGATAGATAGATGTATGATTTTGTATACCGCAAGAGTAACTAAATATTCCCGTACCTGTATTTTCTTTCAGTTACAAAATACACAGGATTATAAATATGAGTATGCACATTGCACATCAGGTGTTACAGTCAGTGGTAATATTTTGTAATACTCTTAAGTGATGAGGTAACAGAGGAAATAGACGGATACTAACGGAGAGTTTTTGTAGAATTAGACAGACATTCAGACAGTAAAACTTCTTCAGACAATACAAATTTTGACGGTGGAATTTATACACGAGAGTGTATGGATAATTATCATGAGCTGAATTATGACATCTACGTCTGATAATCCGTTGTTTAGAATGGATTATTATTATTTTTGTTGAGTTATTTAACAGTTTGAGAAAAGGTTTATTATGGTACTATGTCCTATTATCACACAAGGTCATAATTGAAGTAAAATAACCAATTATACTATATT
>NW_024721617.1:20000-24167 GCF_018991925.1 Homarus americanus | reverse complement strand
CGCTTTCCCTTCCCTGCCCTGCAATGGCTGGAGCAGCAAAAGGAGAGAAAATAGTCTCATGGGGTCAGAGGAATGGCAGTGGAGCGCGATCTATGAATTTCACTAGCCAGGTCTGTCTCCCAATTGAACATTATTACTCTCTCGGCGCACACGTCGCCACCACGGTTTCCGCGACAGCAGCAGCATCATGATGTTGCGTCTATTGTAAGTCCGGAACCGGGTTATTCGGCTGTTCGCGAACAGTCAGGTTTTAACCTTGCCTAACAAACGATCAAACAACTTCCACTCTCGAGGTGCGGTACGGTGACTGTCCTATCGTCCGCTCTTGTATGCTGGATTGCACTATTTCACTATATTAAGGGGAGAGGGTGCCTTCACACACATATTCGATGTGAAATATCTTCCGCCCCCCAGCGGAGCGCTTCGGCGCCTCTGCGAAGCAAAACGCGGCATTCAAAAACAACAACCAAAATTGCCGTCGATTTCCTCTCCCTGCCCTGCAATGGCTGGAGCAGAAGGAGAGCGAGAGAGAGAATAGTCTCATTGGGTCAGAGGAATGGCAGTGGAGCGGGCTAATGGCGAGTAGGCTCGCGATCTATCAATTACACTAGCCAGGTCGCTCTCCCTATTGAACATTATTACTCTCTCACGTCGCCACTGCGGTTTCCGCGACAGCAGCAGCATCATCATGATGTTGCATCCACCAATTAGTCCGGAACCGGGTTATTCGGCTGTCTGCGAACAGTCCGGTTTTAACCTTACCCAACATCCACTCTCGAGGTGCGGTACGGTGAATGTCCTATCGTCCGACCTTGTATGCTGGATTGCACTATTTCACTATATTAAGGGGAGAGGGTGCCTTCACACACATATTCGGTGTGAAATATCTTCCGCCCCCCAGCGGAGCGCTTCGGCGCCTCTGCGAAGCAAAGCGCGGCATTCAAAAACAACAACCAAAATTGCCGTCGCTTCCCTGCCCTGCAATGGCTGGAGCAGAAGGAGAGAGAGAGAGAGAGATTTTAGTCTCATTGGATCAGAGGAATGGCAGTGGAGCGGGCTTATGGCGAGTAGGCTCGCGCTCTATCAATTACACTTGCCAGGTCTCTCTTCCGTTTGGACATTATTTACTCCGTCTCTCTCTCTCTCTCTCGGCGCACACGTCGCCACCCTACTAGTTTCCGTCACAGCATATGCTGCGGCCTTTCAGTCCGGAACGGGGCTCCCCTTCGCCTTGCTGTCTGCCCAACTTAGCGGACTTGCGTTGGCTGATCACCCCGTCTTCGCGTCTGTGCCGGCCTTCAATGCAGCGCCCAACCGTCTCTTGACCGAGATTCATTGCACTATTCCACGCGCAAACGGCTACCCTAAATGTGCATAGACAACGCTCATGGTTCAACACGACCAGGGCGCAGTCTGGGAGCCGAGTATACTAAAAAGAGAGTTTAGCAGCCAAAACTCGTCAAAGCACACGTTGGGTTACCCCATCACCTAACAACGATGATGGCGGTTCCCACCCGTGAAATACACAACCTAACCAATATTGGGCGACGATGGCGCTCATGAGCCCACGTCCCCACAAACAGTAAGAGAAAGAGAGAGAGGAGGAGATGGGCCAATGTGCGGTCCCTCGCCCAATGTCTTATGCCTCGCTGGGGCAAAGAGAAGAGAAGAGGAGCGGATAAGGGAGGAGATTGGCCAACGTGCGGTCCCTCGCCCAATGTCGGCTGCCTCGCTGGAGCTGGGTAAAGAGGAGAGGAGCGGATAAGGGAGGAGATTGGCACACACGGTGGCGCTGCCGGCGCCGAGGATAGCAAGAGAAGGTGCAGTTTGATCTGATCATCTGGTTTGCTATTTCTCTAAGGCCAACGTGCGGTCCCTCGCCCAATGTCGGCTGCCTCGCTGGGGCAAAGAGAAGAGGAGAGGATAAGGGAGGAGATTGGCACACACGGTGGCGCTGCCGGCGCCGAGGATAGCGAGAGAAGGTGCAGTTTGATCTGATCATCTGGTTTGCTATTTCTCTAAGGCCAACGTGCGGTCCCTCGCCCAATGTCTTCTGCCTCGCTGGGGCAAAGAGAAGAGGAGCGGATAAGGGAGGAGATTCGCCAACGTGCGGTCCCTCGCCCAATGTCGGCTGCCTCGCTGGAGCTGGGGCAAAGAGGAGCGGATAAGGGAGGAGATTGGCACACACGGTGGCGCTGCCGGCGCCGAGGATAGCAAGAGAAGGTGCAGTTAGATCTGATCATCTGGTTTGCTATTTCTCTAAGGCCAACGTGCGGTCCCTCGCCCAATGTCTTCTGCCTCTCTCTCAATCTCACTATTTTGGCCGCCGTGATAGGCGCCGCCAACAGCAGCAGCTACCTGGTTGATCCTGCCAGTAGTCATATGCTTGTCTCAAAGATTAAGCCATGCATGTGTAAGTACAAGCCGATTTAAGGCGAAACCGCGAATGGCTCATTAAATCAGCTATGTTTCATTGGATCTGTAAACCCACTTACTTGGATAACTGTGGCAATTCTAGAGCTAATACATGCAATTGGTCTCTGACCGCAAGGGAAGAGCGCTTTTATTAGTTCAAAACTGGTCGGGCCCCGGTCCGTAACCCACCTGTGGTGAATCTGAATAACTTTGGGCTGAGCGCACGGTCTCCGCACTGGCGCCGCTTCTTTCAAGTGTCTGCCTTATCAGCTTTCGATTGCAGGTTATGCGCCTACAATGGCTATAACGGGTAACGGGGAATCAGGGTTCGATTCCGGAGAGGGAGCCTGAGAAACGGCTACCACATCTAAGGAAGGCAGCAGGCACGCAAATTACCCACTCCCGGCACGGGGAGGTAGTGACGAAAAATAACGATGTGAGTCTCATCCGAGGCCTCGCAATCGGAATGAGTACACTTTAAATCCTTTAACGAGTATCCATTGGAGGGCAAGTCTGGTGCCAGCAGCCGCGGTAATTCCAGCTCCAATAGCGTATATTAAAGTTGCGGTTAAAAAGCTCGTAGTTGGATCTCAGTTCCGGACTGACGGTGCACCGCCCGGTGTTTACTGTCACGCTCCGAACCCGCCGCTCACGGGATGCTCTTTGTCGAGTGTCCGAGTGGCCGGAGAGTTTACTTTGAAAAATTAGAGTGCTCAGAGCAGGCTATTTGAATGGCCCGAATGGTGATGCATGGAATAATGGAATAGGACCTCGGTTCTATTTTGTTGGTTTCGGAACCAGAGGTAATGACTAATCGGAACAGGCGGGGCATTCGTATTGACGCTAGAGGTGAAATTCTTGGACCGTCGCAAGACGAACTGCAAGCATTTGCCAAGGATGTTTTCATTAATCAAGAACGAAAGTTAGAGGTCGAAGGCGATCAGATACCGCCTAGTTCTAACCATAAACGATGCCAACTAGCGATCCGCCGGCGTTATTCCCATGACCCGGCGGGCAGCTTCAGGGAAACCAAAGTCTTTGGGTTCCGGGGGAAGTATGGTTGCAAAGCTGAAACTTAAAGGAATTGACGGAAGGGCACCACCAGGAGTGGAGCCTGCGGCTTAATTTGACTCAACACGGGAAACCTCACCAGGCCCAGACACCGGAAGGATTGACAGATTGAGAGCTCTTTCTCGATTCGGTGGGTGGTGGTGCATGGCCGTTCTTAGTTGGTGGAGCGATTTGTCTGGTTAATTCCGATAACGAACGAGACTCTGGCCTACTAAGTAGTCGACGGATCTCCAGAAAATGGTGTCCAGTTCGCAACTTCTTCTTAGAGGAATAAGCGCAATTTAGCTGCAATGAGATTGAGTAATAACAGGTCTGAAGATACCCTTAGATGTTCTTGGGCCACGCTGGCTACACTGAAGGGATCAACGAGTTTTCCCTCCGAGAGTGAGCGCGGTAACCTGTTCAAAGCCTTTCTTGATAGGGATTGGGGCTTGCAATTGTTTCCCATGAACGAGGAATTCCCAGTAAGTGCAAGTCATCAGCTTGCGCTGACTACGTCCCTGCCCTTTGTACACACCGCCCGTCGCTACTACCGATTGAATGATTTAGTGAGGCCTTCGGACTGGCGCTCTTGGATTGTCGGCCCCGTTGCCCGCGAGGGTTTTCTGGGGTCGTCGCCTCGAGCTGACGGAAAGATGTCCAAACTTGATCATTTAGAGGAAGTAAAAGTCGTAACAAGGT
>NW_024721617.1:0-12500 GCF_018991925.1 Homarus americanus | reverse complement strand
ACTATCTAGCCTAAACTGTTTAGCCTGACGTAGAGTTTTTAATAAATCTGGTGATATGGAACCACACACAACCCCCTTAACCTGGGATAATGCAATCAAATGGATAATTGCTAACTATTCTCAGAGATAATGCAATCAAATGGTTAGTTGGGGGCTGCCCCCGACCCCCTGTGTTAGATACTGTATTTGGTCATGATGAATTGTTTATTAGACTATAAGAAATCCTCTTCCTTCTTGTATTGGCAAGGGAGTTTGCTTTAACTTAGGTATGCTAGCCTAAGTAAAAATAGACACGGAGCTGAAGACCTGATTCTTTTGCTGCATGTTTGAGTCTGCAACTTTGTTGTGATAATACACTCAATCCTAGTGATTGTACTTACTCAACATAGTGACGGTGTAATTACCATCACAGATTGTACGGGAAATTCCAACTTTGGAAAAAACAAATATTTGGCCTACCCAAATTTTGACTACTACCCGTGCGTCTACGTCCTGGATTGGCCAATCAGTGGTGCCCCACGGTGGCGTGATACATGCACGTTTACTGCGGTGCTCTGATTGGCTGACCGAACGTGGCGTGGTAGGTAGGCTGTCTTTACTCTGGGTCCTCTTCTTCCTTCATCCCCTCATGCACCCGTTCTTTGAACGGAGGTGAATTTCTATGATACGGTCGATCCGGCAAGGAACCCAGATAGTGCAGGCACCCCTTGTCCGGGGGTCACCGTAGGTGGCAACTTTTTAGATATTACTATAATGTAGGTAACCTGGGTGCAGAGCCCGACGCCCGTCCAAGAGGGGGGGCGGGTCACTGCTCCCAGGCAGGAGCCCTGTGTTATAGGTAGGATTAGATGTAATCAAGAAGATGACAACTAGCATTAGAATAAAACATAGAGATAAGGGACACTCTATTGGAAGGGGAAAAGTGGCAGAAATCACTTACAACAAACTGCAAGTCCTACTAACTAGAATATTCAGCACCAATGAAGGTTTTAAAGTAATCTGTAAAGATGACTTTGATTCAGATAAAATCCTTTCAAAAGAAGCAAGAGATATATTTTACAATGAAGGCCTTATTGTTGTCATGCCACCAGAACAAAAAGCAAAAAGATCAGTTTTTGTTCGTCAAGTCGATCAAGAGATCGGGAGGAAGACCTGAAAGAAGAACTGGAACGCCAAAATAGGTGGATGAAGATTGAAGAAGTCATTAAGATAAAGGACTATACTCATGTTTGAAGAAGTGTCAATGGCTGAGAAAGTTTTACAACAGGGCTTTCTAATATTCAACATGTCAGTCACACCACATCAAATAAAGAAGGAGACATTCATCAGTCTGCAAACTTGCTTCTCCTGCTACAAATATGAAGAACACACAACGAGAGACTGTCCGGAAAAAGAAAAAAAGTACTGCTCAGATTGTGCAGGCGACGACCATACCTACACTGAATGTAAGAATACACATGTTGGCTGTCCCAACTGTAAGAGAAACGGGAATGTATACATAGGACATAGGACGTTAGCAATGGCATGCCCAATAAAAACACATGATAAAGTACAAGAAACAAGGAAAAAGGAACAAGACAAGAAGGATGAAGACATACGTCGAAATAGCAAAGAGAAGCGTCCAAGAGGCTCATAGATTCAGAATCCACAGTATTAAAACCTATGAGCCTAACACATGATAGTAATGATTATATGATCCATGCACATTTGCACACATCATTGCACCCGGATCATACAATGAGGAATTAAGGAAAATGGGTTTAAATTGAATAACCTACCAGAGATGATATTTCCAGAGAATCCAGCCAATCCGAAAAAACTATTTCAGACAACATATGCAAGTTGAACTGAGAGAAAGATCACATCAAGACGAACAAAGGTTTGAGCAAGGAGCAACAGCTGATACACAAGGAACACAAGGACTGATAGAGATCCCAGACAAATGATCAGAAGTGACAAAGAGAAGATAGAAATAACAAAAGGACAGACAAAGGAGTGAGGAGGAGAGAAGAGAAGATGGAAACTGATCACAATATACAACCTGAATCTGCTGAAGAAATTGGATTAAAAGTTATCACTACAACAAAACATGGAATCCCAACATCGAGACCAACAGGAGGGACAATAGTAAAAAACTGTGAAGGAGGGATATACAAGTGGACATATCAAGAAAAATCCCTAAGTGAAGATTATGTCTGGTCACTAATTACTACGGACAAACTAAAGATTACGGCCAAAGACTTTAAAATAGTAGACCCGTCAGAGTATAGAAGAGTCAGAAGCGGGAAACAGGATGATAGGTCTCCACTCCAACTGCCACAATCCAAGTATAAGAAATAATGGACAATAGACAAACAGTAAGAACTTTAAGAATAATACAACACAACGTAAGAAACTGGAAGACCGAGAGAATTAAACTAAGTAATATATATCGCGAAATTGACCCTGACATTATACTAATAAACAGCCTACGGTGAGACAGAAAAAACAACAACATAAACTCTTTTAACTATTATGTAACCAAAGAAATAAATCAAGGCGAGAAAATGACGGAGGAAGGATAGCGGTTAAAAAGAAACTTAAAATTCTAAACTAATTGATGACTTGCGGGATGAATTCTAGCACAAAAGCAAATACAACTCAAGGAGACGTAATTATTGCTACTACTTTACCTATAGAAGACCTATTAAAATTGGAAGCACGAAGGTCATCCGATGTACATCTTAGGAGACTTTAACGCCAGACATAGGATTTTTGACAATACAAATAATAACGTCGTGGGAAACGCCCTTAATCAATTAATAAATTTAGGAAAAATCAATCATCTGGGTCCTAACTTTCCAACCTGGAGAAATCACAATACACAATCGACACCAGACAAAATTTTTACCAACAACAAAGCCTTTTTCAATTACCATATAATACAGGCAGTGACCATCTGCCAATTATACTAACACTGTCAACAAGCCCCATACAGATACCAATAAAAAAGAGACTGAAAATGAGTAAAACAGACTGGGACAGCTTCAAAGACGACTTAAGTAATCACCACTCGATTAACCTACAAGGGAAAACAACAAAAGATATAGACTCAGAAAAATGGACAGACTGCACTCAGCAGCAATAAAAAACATCTATAACCAAAACACACTCCTACTTTGGCCACTTTTGTAGAAATTATTACCCAACAAATAGACTACCAGAAGAAGTTAAATTAACCAGACCTATTACAATGAAATAAATATATATATGGAAAAGACACGGCAGTAATAGATGGCTATTGTTACGAGTTGGGGATTTAGAATATAGTTATACGTCTACCCAGATCCCAACAGGTAACAAAAAAAAACAAACAAAGACAATCGGACTATAAAAGGGTAGACAAAGGATGCGAGTTTTCGTTGTGTATAATAAAGTACCATAAATCCCTAAACAAAATATTCAGCTTATAAATTACCCTTAACCAAACTTAACCTAAACATTAATAGTATATACATATTAATAAACATAAAACAATCCTGAAGCAAGTGGACGTGGGGAATTAATACAAGAGATACTAGTACTTGGTTATGGAGGAGCTGAGATGGCTGGACGAAAAAGGCTGAGTATTGTGAACATTTGAGTAGTCACTGCACCGTAGGTTTAGAGGATAGATGATCCTGTGGTCACTTCCCAGAGCCAAGTCCTCTCTCCTCGAATTGGAGCTGACAAAGAAGACTTTGAGGAGGTGACGCAACAACCAGGATATGGAGAAGGGAAACCCCGGAGTGGTTATTAAGACGAGTCATACTCGTGTCTCGTCCCTAGATGGCGTTGCTCGTGGTGCTGGGTAGGTAGATCAAGACAATAGATGGCGTGGTTCGTAGTGCTGGGTGGAGGGGTTCGTAACACACCCCCCCTCCAAAGACCTCCGTAGCGCGGGCGCGAAGGAGGTGATCACCTGGTGTGTCTGGAGAGTAGCTGCTGCATTTCCACTGGAGCTCGGGATAAGGAGTCTGCAATCAGGTTGTCCACCCCCTTTATGTGCCGGATTTGTAGATTATAGGGCTGGGTGAGGAGAGCCCAGCGGAGGATTCGCTGGTTGGAGGTCTTGTTGGTTTGGATGAACGTGAGTGGGTTATGGTCGGTGAAGACTAGGTTGTTTGTGGGGCAAGACTGGAGGTAACATTCAAAACTTCTTTATTGCCAACACCAGAGCCAAGGCCCTCTTCTCTATGGTCGCAGTAGTTGGTCTGATGTTTTTTCAACTTAAGGGGAGTAATATGCCACAGGGTAGAAGAACATCAGTGGTTGGGTCACAGATATTGTGCCCCACCTGGACAATTACTAGCGTCGACGCATGATGGAAGGGAAGGAGGGTAGCCAGGCTTGGAGGCGAAGGCTTTGAGGCGGTGGAAAAGACTGGTCGCACCTCTGGTTCCAGATGGAAGGGACCGCAGAACTGGTAAGGTCTGTGAGGGGTCCGGCCACGCTGGAGAAGTTACTGCAGAACCGACGGTAGTAGCCGCACATCCCAAGGAAGCGCATGAGTTCCTTCCTCGTCCTTGGAGTGGGGAAGGACAAGATAGCTTTAACGTTTGCGTCCTTGGGTCTCACCATACCATGCCCAACGATATGTCCCAGGTAAGTCACTGAGGCCCGGCCAAAAGCAGATTTAGCCAGGTTTATGGTGAATCCAGTCTCTTGTCAAACAGTATCTCCAAACGCACCAGATGTTCGTCCCAGCTGTCCGACACCACCACCAGGTCATCCAGGTAGGCGAACGTCCCACCCAGGGTCCTGAATTAGGAAGTTGATGGCCCTCTGGAATGTGGCCGGAGCATTGTAGTACAAACGCCATAACCAAATATTGAAAAGACCAAATGGAGTTATAAATGAGATTATTTTTGTGGCCCTATCCGTGAGTCCCACTTGATAATATCCTTTCAATAAGTCCACCGTACTGATAAATTTGGTACAGCCTATGCTGTCTATTATATCTTCAATCAAAGGTAAAGGGTAGGAGTCTGAGACAGTGACCTGGTTCACTTTACGATAATCGGTACAGAAACGAAAAGTGCCATCGGGTTTTGGAATGAGAAGGCAAGGTGAAGCCCAGGGGGAGGTACTAGGCTCAGCTAAGTTATGTTTTAACAAAAAATCTACCTCCTTTTTCATAATCTCTTTTTTTTGTGGATTTAGTCGATAGGCTGATTGCCTAATGGGTTGTACATCATCTGAGATTAGCTTAATATCATGTTTAAGTATATTGCAAAACCCTGGGAGGTCTGACGTGACTTTAGGAAATGTTGATAATAACTTAGTGAGATTTTTTGCTTGAGATGGATTCAGAACAGAAAAATACTCATCCAAGTTGTTGAGTATGTGACTGTTAGCAGGGTTTTCTTTAGGTAGAGGGAAGTCTAAATTCTCCAATAGGTCCATGTCATCTGTCTCCGGCTCCGGCCCTGACAAACCGTGCAATACAGGTTGACTTATAGCCTCTGGGATGTCTTCTTCCTCTGACTGCCTGAATGGTAAAAGTTTCATGAGATTAACGAACAAGCTAGAATCTTTTTCATGACTTCAGAGTATAATTTTATATAGAAGCAGAGGAGATAGTTTATTAGCAACTATATAGGGACCAGTAAACTTGCTTTTTAAGGGAGAGCCTGAATGGGTAGAAAGAAAACACTTGTCACTCCGGAGAAATGATCTTTAATCCAATTTAGGAAGGGGACTTCTACCATTTTTTCTTGGACTTTTTTTAAGTTTGACTGAGCAATGGTTCGACTTCAAAGCATCATCCCTTAAAGTGTCAATGTATTGGGAAACTGTTGCGAGCTTAATAGATGGAGTGTCAAACCACTGCTCCTTTACTATTTTAAGGGGTCCCCTTATTTGTCTCCCATATAGTAACTCGAACGGGGAGAAACCCAATGACTCCTGGGGACATTCCCTGATGGCAAAGAGTAACAAGTCTATGCTTTCATCCCATTCCTTTTGGTGTTCTATACAGTATTTTTTGAGCATTGATGTACAATGGTCCACACTGAGGTCTTTCATCACCTGTTTGAAAAGATTGCTCGTAAAATTGGTGCCCTGATCGGATTGGATCTCTTTAGGAATGCCCACTGAAGTGAAAAGGTGCAAAAGATGTTTGATTACGTTTTTTGAAGTGATGCTTTTAAGGGGAAAAGCCTCAGGATAACGTGTACTGATATCCATAACTGTGAGCAGGAATTGATTTCCCTTCTTAGTCTTTGGTAATGGGCCCACACAATCCACAACAATCTTTTCAAATGGTGTAGAAAATACTGGGATGGGCTTAATATGACAAGATTTTAGGTATTTTGACACATCCTTCCTAAGTCCAGGCCAATAATAGTGTTGGAGGAGCTTTTTATATGTTTTCAGGATTCCCAAATGTCCTGAAATACCATCATGGGCAAGGGCAATTAATGCTGGTCTGACTGAGGTGGGAATTACCACTTGATGTATTTCAGACCACGTGTCTAGATGGGCAAGCTCAGGGGCCTATAGGCCCTCATCAAAACCCTTCATGATAATAAAAACACGGAAGGGTGTTAAAATCTTTACCCTCAACTGCTGCATGATGAAGTTTAGTCAAAGATGGATCAGATTGTTGGGCTTTAACGAGCTCATCCTTACTAATTGTCTTATTGTACAGATCTTCTGTGGGTAGGAAAATATTAGAGGTGGTTTTAGACGAAGAGGGCCCATTTCGCACACTCTGTGACCGGGTGACAGCACAAGATGGGAAAAGATGAGGAATAGTTTCTTTAAGGTCAGTGGTGGAGTTGACAGGTAAGGAGAGTCGACTGTCTTTATGTTAGGAACCACTAGATCTCCTACCAAGTCATTACCCAATAATAAATGAATGCCGCACACAGGCATTGGGTCTTTCCTTATGGCTATTTGCACTTCCCCAGTAATCAAGGGACATTGGAGGTGCACTTTAGCTAAAGGATAGGAAGAATGGGATGAGAGATCTGAAATTAGAACACTCTCATTAGTAAATGCGGTAGATATATCGGGAATGACGTTAAACAGGAGGATAGATTGTGCTGCGCCCGTATCACGTAGTATACGAATAGGAAAGAACGAGACCCTCTATGATTGAAATTTTTCCTCATAGGTGAATGAAGAGAAGAGATCCTGATGGGGCCTTTCCACATTGGTATTTGCTATTGGTTTGGACTTGGGATCAGGGAACTACTTTTAGCAATTCGACACTTTGGGTGTTTACAATTCTGGATCGTATGGCCTGGGTTTTACAGTAAGAAAGTAAGCTTGGTTGCATCGGGGGAGTGTGGGACCTTTCGACCTACCACTCACGTTCCCAAGGTTATCATCAGAGGAGGACCTAACATGTCGGGAAGTACCACGTTCTCTACTGCCCAGTGACTCCACCAACAAAGCGTACGCATCAGCCAGCTCAGCAGCACGCCCTAAATTAACCTCTCCACGCTCCTCCACATGCTTCAAGATGTGAAATGGTATCTTGCTCTTCCACTCCTCCAGGACTACCAAATTTAACAAATCCTGAAATGTGGAGGTCTCTGTAACCTCTAACCACTTCTTAAAAACCTAAGCTTTTCTTGAGCAAACTCAACAAGGTGTGGGAAAATGGTTTGGTTAGTTTACGAAACTTCTGCCGGTATCCATCTGGCGTGATAGCATAAGAGGTGAGGATATTCTTTTTACGTTATCATAGTCATCAGTCTGGTCTAAACAGTTATAAACTCTACGAGCCTTACCATATAATTTAGGAACTAACACTGACACCCACTGGTCCTTTGGCCACTCATTCTTCCCGGCTATTTTCTCAAAAGTCCTAAATGACCCGTCCATATCGGATTCATCAAACCCGGGAACAAGGGAAGAAGCAGTAGCAGGGTTAAAAGCAGCTAGTTTCTCTCTTAATGCCACTTCCTTTGATCTAAACTCCGATGTTAAGGTGACTTCTATCTCTCTTACCTGTAGTTCTTTCAGTCTAACCTCCTGCTCCAACTTGGCCCGTTCCATCATTTCCTCATGCTCCAACTTGGCCTGTTCCGACCTTCCCTCATGCTCCAACTTGTGCTCCAACTTGGCCTGTTCCGACTCCTGCTCCAACTCTAGTTCTTTCATTTTGATTTGGAACTCGAACCTAGCTCGTTCCAGTTCTAAGGCGTCTATTCGTTGTGTTTCTTGTTGAGGGCTAGCCAGACCTGAAGCAACTTCTGAGTGAGGAGGGGTGGTGGATAGTGGTTGAAGTTTCTTGGACATGGGCGTTAATCTGTCAACAGCGGATTCTTTTAAAACTTCATGTTGAACCAGCACTTCAATCACATGATTTTTTAACATTTCTTTAGTCAGTTGCTGTGAAAATGGGATATTATAATAGTTGGCTATTTCTTTCCATTCTTTCTTCAGGATATTAACACGTAATTTAGCTACGGAAGGATTTTCAATAAAATCCTGGAGATCAAAACCTAAGGTGGCCATTGTTAAGAAAAATAGGATAAATTAACTAATGGTCCAAAGATAAGATAAGTGGATAACCCTAGAAAATATCACGGCAGTGGATAACCAGAAAGTCCGAAAACTAACCAAGTTATACCTAGGGAAATTACACTTATGATTATTGTTCTTCTGAGAAGATCCTTAGATAAGGATAAGAGACTTGAAAGAGGTAGGGCGTATTACGGCATTAATATAAAGATCCGGATTAACAACCCTGATAAATGGTATGATTGACCCTGAATGAGATAATGAAGAAGAACAATAATTGAGGCTTTATAATTATGGGGTCCTGGTAGAGGGGCGTCCCAAGATATCACTTCACCGTAAACTAGTGACTATGGAACAGCCTACTCTGGAGTGAGGGTACGGCATTAAACAGATCCGGATTCTTCCTACACTCGATAAGACTTACTACACAACTGCCACGTGTAATAACAGGTAAGCCTTATGACACTTGGAACCTAATATCCTACGTCTGTCACTCTTACTGTACGATAATACCAATATATGCAAACACATATGAAGGAAACTTTAAACCACCGTAAAGCAATTGTGAACAGAAGTGACTGGGAGGAATAATTAACACTGAGTAACAAGGAGGAAGGAATATGGTACTTAAGGTCGTGTCCTGTCACGGTCGCCATTTGTTACGAGTTGGGGATTTAGAATATAGTTATACGTCTACCCAGATCCCAACAGGTAACAACAATAAAAAAACAAAGACAATCGGACTATAAAAGGGTAGACAAAGGATGCGAGTTTTCTTTGTATATAATAGAGTACCATAAATCCCTTAACAAAATATTCAGCTTATAAATCACCCTTAACCAAACTTAACCTAAACATTAACAGTATATACATATTAATACAACATAAACAATCTTGAAGCAAGTGGACGTGGGGGAGTTAATACAAAATACAAGTACTTAAGTGAGGAGCTGAGATGGCTGACGAGTAAGGCTGAGTATTGTAGAAGACGGTAGGTGGTCACTGCACGTAGGTTTAGAGGATAGATGATCCTGTGGTCACTTCCCAGAGCCAAGTGCTCTTTCCTCGAATTGGAGCTGACAAAGAAGACTTTGAGGAGGTGACGCAACAACCAGGATAGGGAGAAGGGAAACCTCGGAGTGGTAACTAAGACGAGTCATACTCGTGTCTCGGTCCCTAGATGGCGTTGCTCGTGGTGCTGGGTAGGTAGATCAGGACAATAGATGGCGTGCTTCGTAGTGCTGGGTGGAGGGTTCGTAACACTATATACGACACAGATAGCACTACAGATAAAATTAAGAGACGCATGTAAGGAAGCAAACAATAAAAAATGGAATGATATTATAATGGCTGACATGACTAAAGACACAAAAACATTTTGGACTTCCATAAACAAGATGAGGGGCACAACAAGCAAAAACACCATACATTAAAGACCAAAATGGAACAAAATTGCACGAGGAAAATGAACAAGAGTCAGCATTCAAAGGGAATGGGTAAAAGTTTTTAAAATATCAGATGAGGAAAATGAAGATTTTGATAGTGAACACGAAGAAAGGATAGAAGAAGAAATGGGAAGACAAATACATAGAATCACCCCAAGGCAATATATAGACTATAACTTATTACCTAATAATCAAATAATAACCATGGGAGAAATGATGCACTGTCTGAGGAAATTTAAGGAAAAAGCCCTGGGCACAGGTATTACACGAAATATGATCATGAATCTACCTGAAAACATTTTAAATACACTATTAAACATTTATAACGCATGCTTAATAACTGGTTACTTTCCAGACAAACTAAAATATGCTAAAATGATATTTATTCCTAAAGAGGTAAGGACAATAAGGAAATATTAAACTACAGGCCAATATCTTTATTAGAAATTACCGGGAAACTATTGGAAAAAATATTAAATTCAAGACTTATAGCCTTTTAACACAACATGGGAAAACTAACAACAGACAACATGGATTTATGCCCAATAGAAATACCCTAACTGCAATAGCTATAATAACGGAAATAATTGCAATAGAAAAAAGCAAGGGTAACCAGATCAATATAATTTTAAGGGATGTTTCTAAGGCTTTTGATAAAGTTGGGCATTTAGGCTTGAAATATAAAATATTAAAACTGGGACTTAACGAATACATGCTAAGAATATTGTGTAACTATTTAGATGATAGGAGAGCACAAATTCAAATTGGAAACTTTTAGGAACTATGTTTAATCTTGAGAGTGGAGTACTCAAGGAGGATGCCTTTCTCCAACACTATATACAATTTATACTTCAGACACACCTCAACCTACCCCTTTAGTGAATATGTAATGTTTGCTGATGATATTACTCAAATAGTATCATACCCAGGAAAATCAACTCAATTTATGGCACTCTACACGGTAAGAGCGATAAAAACATAAATGATTTTGAGAAAAATGGAAAATCAGGACAAATAAGAACAAATTCAAGATAATACCAATAGCCAAGATTAAAACAAGTCCAGTAATAGTCGACCAGGAACTATACCCATACGACACTGAAGGTAGGATGCTTGGATTAAAACTAACAAAAAGAGGATATATAACATACTTAAAAGATAAAGAACGACAGGCAAGAATAAGATTATCAAAATAAAACGCTTTAAGAACCTTAGCATTAATAACAAAAGAAAGATTTATATTGCCCTTGTCAAATCAATTATGGACTACCCACCCATCCCATTGAACACCCTTAGTAAAACGTGCATTAAAAGGTTACAAACAGTACAAAATATAGCCCTCAGATTTATATATAACATAAAATATACAGACCACATCAATAATGAACAGCTACACAAGAGAGCAAACCTCTTAGCAATCAATGTAGATATACACAACAAAGCTGTAAATATTTGGAAAAAAGTGACTGAACTTAACACAGAAACATATCAAAACTGGAAAAATAATATAGACAGGAAGAAGTAATTGAACCACCTCCTGCCTCAATATACACATTTCTACATAAAACATTATTACTAGAGGAATAAAGATGAGAGTGACCAACCAGCTCCACTAAGAACCTGGCATACAGTGTACCTTTAGACTAACACAACTAACACTTAACTAACAAATGTGACTACCCTCCCAGTTACACAAGGACCTGGGCGGGCTCACTAACTCCAAAAAAAACAAAAATAATAATAATAAGCAGCATTATATAAATAAACCAATATTAATACAAAGGTCTGACGACCCAAGGGAGCAGAACAAAGACAAAACACCAATAAGAAAGATGAAGCGATCTGGTTGAGCCCAGATTCTTTCTACTCCTACTGTATTTCAGTTTCACCACCTTTTTCTTCAATTCCTAATAATCTTCTTTCACCTCTTAACTAATGACTTCGTATCGTATCGTACCATCTAGCCTAAACTGTTTAGCCTGACGTAGAGTTTTTTAATAAATCTGGTGATATGGAACCACACACAACCCCCCTTAACCTGGGATAATGCAATCAAATGGATAATTGCTAACTATTCTCAGAGATAATGCAATCAAATGGTTAGTTGCTAACCGGGGGCTGCGCCCCCGGACCCCCTGTGTTAGATACTGTATTTGGTCATGATGAATTGTTTATTAGACTATAAGAAATCCTCTTCCTTCTTGTATTGGCAAAGGGAGTTTGCTTTAACTTAGGTATGCTAGCCTAAGTAAAAATAGATGCCCCTTCCTTATTGGTGTTGTCGATGGCACAGCACAGCACAGCACCGTGCCTATGACGAAATCAACTTCATTAAACTCAACTCATACTTCAAACGCACCAAGAGAACTTGCACACCCGAATGGGAGACCGTCAAAGTCAATCGGGGGTCGATTTAATAGCATACTACAGAAACTTGCACACCCGAATGGGAGACCGTCAAAGTCAATCGGGGGTCGATTTGATAGCATACTACAGAAACTTGCACACCCGAATGGGAGACCGTCAAAGTCAATCGGGGGTCGATTTGATAGCATACTA
>NW_024721616.1:15000-31685 GCF_018991925.1 Homarus americanus | reverse complement strand
AACACACCCACGGCCTTCACCAACACTGTCACTCTCTGACCAACACACCCACGGCCTTCACCAACACTGTCACTCTCTGACCAACACACCCACGGCCTTCACCAACACTGTCACTCTCTGATCAACACACCCACGGCCTTCACCAACACTGTCACTCTCTGACCAACACACCCACGGCCTTCACCAACACTGTCACTCTCTGACCAACACACCCACGGCCTTCACCAACACTGACACTCTCTGACCAACACAATCACGGCCTCTCACCTTCAACACTGTCACTCTCTGACCAACACACCCACGGCCTTCACCTCAACACTGTCACTCTGTCCAACACACCCACGGCCTTCACCAACAACAACAGAGGCATCATCTTAGTTTGGCTCACTCCTATGAACTGGAACCAGCGGCGGCCGGGTGCAAGGTGACCAGATTTTATAATCACCAAAGTTCTTGATCCAGGAAGAAAAAGGTGCAAAATGGCTATATTTTACCTTCGGAAGGAATTGTTCTCAGACTTTTTCAGTTGGTATTACAATGACTTCTGGGGTTATATTCCTTTATTTTGTGACCTGTGCTGGCCTGCATGGCAACTGTTTACACAAATGGTCCATAATACCTTCACCATTCAATAATTATGAAAGTCTATAATTCAATTAGACAATACTAAATAATTTACTTGGACATTATATGCATGAGTTGTACTTCTCAAACAGTCACTAAAAGGTCACATTTTCCACAAGACTCGCTATGCTTCTTGAGACCTTCCCGGGAAGCGGCGTGCACCTGAGGAACGAGGATGTACTGAAGCTGTAGTCCGGCAGAGAAACCTTAAGTATTTACAGTCAGTAGGTACCCGTGTGGGTAATGAACCGTACCAAGGGTAAGTTGCTTCTATTCTTATATGCGTGGTGTTCGTGGTGCTGGATTTGTCTATATGAGAAGCTGTACTGATACAGGTCATGTATTACTCAAGAGAGATTATTCCAGGCTTGTGTGACTCTTGATGTTGGTTGATGGTCCGGTGGCGTGATATTTGTATTCATGGCCTCTTGTGGTTGATGGTCCGGTGGCGTGATACTTGTATTCATGGCCTCTTGTGGTTGTTGGTCCGGTGGCGTGATATTTGTATTCATGGCCTCTTGTGGTTGATGGTCCGGTGGCGTGATACTTGTATTCATGGCCTCTTGTGGTTGTTGGTCCGGTGGCGTGATATTTGTATTCATGGCGTCTTGTGGTTGATGGTCCGGTGGCATGATATTTGTATTCATGGCCTCTTGTAGTTGATGGACCGGTGGCGTGATATTTGTATTCATGGCCTCTTGTGGTTGATGGCTCCGGTGTGGATACTTGTATTCATGGCCTCTTGTAGGTTGTTGGTCCGGTGGCGTGATATTTGTATTCATGGCTCTGTGGTTGATGTCCGGCATGATATTATTTGTATTCATGGCCTCTTGTGGTTGTTGGTCCGGTGGCGTGATATTTGTGGTCATGGCGTCTTTGTGGTTGATGGTCCGGTGGCATGATATTTTTGTATTCATGGCCTCTTGTAGTTGATGGACCGGTGGCGTGATATTTGGTATTCATGGCTCTTGTGGTTGTTGGTCCGGTGGTGACATTTGTATTCATGGCGTCTTTGTGGCTGGATGGTCCGCAGTGCATATTTGTATTCATGGCGTCTTGTGGTTGATGGTCCGGTGGCGTGATATTTGTATTCATGGCCTCTTGTGGTTGTTGGTCCGGTGGCGTGATATTTGTATTCATGGCGTCTTGTGGTTGATGGACCGGTGGCATGATATTTGTATTCATGGCCTCTTGTAGTTGATGGACCGGTGGCGTGATATTTGTATTCATGGCCTCTTGTGGTTGATGGTCCGGTGGTGTGATATTTGTATTCATGGCGTCTTGTGGTTGATGGTCCGGTGGCATGATATTTGTATTCATGGCGTCTTGTGGTTGTTGGTCGGTGGCGTGATATTTGTATTCATGGCCTCTTGTGGTTGTGTAGTTGGTCAGGGGAGAAGTCCGAGCACTGACCCTTGAGGAACACCACTTGTGACAGGTTTCCATCCATTCACCACTACTGTACTCGCTGTCGTCGTTGTGTAAGGAATCCTTCAATACATTCCAGTACATTACCTCTTACCCCAAGTGAACTCAGCTTTAACAGCAGTCGAACATGAGGGACTGTGTCGTCTGCTTTTGCATAATCTAAAAAGATTATATCGACTGGAATACCATGACTCAAAGCCTGTGTCCAGACATCAAGTGCTTCTATTACCGTTCTCCCTCGACGGGTATTAGGCATTGTCACTCAACACCAACCGGAGCTATGTAACATAGCCTCCGTCCTCATCTTAACACTCATAGCTACAGTGATAAAGTTACAGTGATATACACTGGGAACTGTATCTGAGATAGTTCCTCAATAAATATATAACAGACAATTGGGTTTGGCTACTAAAGCCCTATATAATATACATGTTCCAGCCTCATTAACCCAGAAGGAATCGACGGTTAAAGGGCCAGTTCATCGCCACCGCGCGGTACAACGTTTAACCCTTTGCCACAGGTTTTTGACCAGGCTGTATCAAGTAAATAATGGTATTTTGACTTACTCATGTAATATACATATATTTAAAAAATACCATCAGACCTTTTGGCCTCAGACGGGTGATTAACCCCCAGCTAATACAACAACTAGAGAATGTAAGGTCAAATTATTTTATTTTCTAGATGTACTGAACCAAGCGAAGGTAAGGGAGGACCCGTTAAAACGGTCATGAGGAACATTTTATATCAGTGTTTACCTTAAAGTAGATAACCAGGAGCTAAGGTGTACAAATAACGCTTCTAAAAGACACACATTGATGACAGGCAATGATAACATAGTGTAAATACTTTGACCAGTTTTAAATAATTATATAAACTAAGTCACCAAGCCCTACACCACGTCACCAAGACCTACACCACGTCACCAAGACCTACACCACGTCACCAAGACCTACACCACGTCACCAAGCCCTACACACGTCACCAAGACCTACACCACGTCACCAAGACCTACACCACGTCACCAAGACCTACACCACGTCACCAAGACCCACACCACGTAACCAAGACCCACACCACGTCACCAAGACCCACACAACGTCACCAAGCCCTGCCACCGGGATCTACACCACGTCACCAAGCCCTACACCACGTCACCAAGCCCTACACCACGTCACCAAGACCTACACCCACGCCGTCACCAAGCCCTACACCACGTCACCAAGCCCTACACCACGTCACCAAGCCCTACACCACGTCACCAAGCCCTACACCACGTCACCAAGCCCTACACCACGTCACCAAGCCCTACACCACGTCACCAAGCCCTACACCACGTCATTAAGTCGTCCACCACGTCATCAATTCATCCACCACGTCATCAAGTCGTCCACCACGTCATCAAGTCGTCCACCACGTCATCAAGTCGTCCACCACGTCATCAAGTCGTCCACCACGTCATCAAGTCGTTCACCACGTCATCAAGTCGTCCACCACGTCATCAAGTCGTTCACCACGTCACCAAGTCGTCCACCGCGTCATCAAGTCGTCCACCACGTCATCAAGTCTTCCACCACGTCAACAAGTCGTCCACCACGTCCACCCTGTCATCAAGTCGTCCACGTCACCAAGTCGTCCACCACGTCAAGTCGCCGTCCACCCGTCATCAAGTCGTCCACCCGTCATTGTCGTCCACCACGTCCACCTCGTCATCAAGTCGTCCACCACGTCACCAAGTCGTCCACCACGTCATCAAGTCGTCCACTCCGTCATCAAGTCGTCCACCACGTCACCAAGTCGTACACCACGTCCACCTCGTCATCAAGTCGTCCACCACGTCACCAGTCCACCGTCCACCACGTCATCAAGTCGTCCACGTCATCGAGTCGTCCACCACGTCATCAAGTCGTCCACCACGTCATCAAGTCGTCCACCAAGTCATCAAGTCATCCACCACGTCATCAAGTCGCCCACCACGTCAATCGTCAGTCCACCACTTCATCAAGGTCGTCCATCACGTCATCCACCGTTCGGCTAAGTCGTTCACCACGTCATCGTCGTCCACCACGTCATTAAGTCGTCTACCACGTCATTAAGTCGTCCACCACGTCATCAAGTCGTCTGCCACGTCATCAAGTCGTCCACCAAGCCATTAAGTCGTCCACCGCGTCATCAAGTCGTCCACCTCATCATCAAGTCGTTCACCACGTCATCAAGTCGTCCACCACGTTACTAAGTCGTCCACCACGTCATCAACTCGTTCACCACGTCACCAATTCGTCCACCACGTCATCAACTCGTTCACCAAGCCATTAAGTCGTCCACCACGTCATCAAGTCGTCCACCACGTCATCAAGTCGTCCACCACGTCGTCAAGTCGTCCACCACGTCATCAAGTCGTCTACCACGTCATCAAGTCGTCCACCACGTCATCAAGTCGTCCACCACGTCATCAAGTCGTCCACCACGTCATCAAGTCGTCCACCACGTCATCAAGTCGTCCACCACGTCACCAAGTCGTCCACCACGTCATCAAGTCGTCCACCACGTCATCAAGTCGTCCACCACGTCACCAAGTCGTACACCACGTCCAATTTCGTCAACAAGTCGTCCACCAGTCCACCACGCCGTCATCAAGTCGTCCACCACGTCATCGAGTCGTCCACCACGTCAATGTCGTCCACCACGTCATTAAGTCGTCTACCACGTCATTAAGTCGTCCACCTAACCTAAATCAATAATAACCAATACAACCTAAACCAACCATACCAATTCATAACCCAACTCAACCTAACCAATAATAACCAATAATAACCTAAACCAACCATACCACTCATAACCTAACCTAACCAACCCAACCAATAACAACCAATAATAACCCAAACCAACCATACCACTCATAACCCAACCTAAACTAACCTAATCAATAATAACCATAATAACCCAAAACCAACCATACCACCATAACCCAACCTAACCTAACCCAACCAATAATAACCAATAATAACCCAAACCAACCATACCAATCATAACCCAACCTAACCCAACCTAATCAATAATAACCAATAATAACCTAAACTAACCATACCACTCATAACCTAACCTAACCTAACCTAATCAATAATAACCAATAATAACCTAAACTAACCATACCACTCATAACCTAACCTAACCAATAGTAACCAATAATAACCTAAACCAACCATACCACTCATAACCTAACCTAACCTAACCTAATCAATAATAACCAATAATAACCTAAACTAACCATACCACTCATAACCTAACCTAACCTAACCTAATCAATAATAACCAATAATAACCTAAACTAACCATACCACTCATAACCTAACCTAACCTAATCAATAATAACCAATAATAACCTAAACTAACCATACCACTCATAACCTAACCTAACCTAACCTAATCAATAATAACCAATAATAACCTAACTAACCATACCACTCATAACCTAACCTAACCTAACCAATAATAACCAATAATAACCTAAACCAACCATACCACTCATAACCTAACCTAACCTAACCTAATCAATAATAACCAATAATAACCTAAACTAACCATACCACTCATAACCTAACCTAACCTAACCAATAATAACCAATAATAACCTAAACTAACCATACCACTCATAACCTAACCTAACCTAACCTAATCAATAATAACCAATAATAACCTAAACTAACCATACCACTCCTAACCTAATCAATAATAACCAATAATAACCTAAACTAACCATACCACTCATAACCTAACCCTAACCTAACCAATAATAACCTAAAACTAACCATACCACTCATAACCTAACCTAACCTAACCTAACCAATAATAACCAACCAATAACTAAACTAACCATACCACTCATAACCTAACCTAACCTAACCTAACCAATAATAACCAATAATAACCCTAAACCTATATTTACTCATAACCCTAACCTAACCTAACCTAACCAATAATAACCAATAATAACCTAAACTAACCATACCACTCATAACCTAACCTAACCAATAATAACCTAAAATAACCTAAACTAACCATACCACTCATAACCTAACCTAACCTAACCAATAATAACCTAACCTAAGCTAACCAATAATAACCTAAACTAACCATACCACTCATAACCTAACCTAACCTAACCTAACCAATAATAACCTAAAATAACCTAAACTAACCATACCACTCATAACCTAACCTAACCTAACCAATAATAACCTAACCTAACCATACCACTCATAACCTAACCTAACCTAACCTAACCAATAATAACCTAACCTAACCATACCACTCATAACCTAACCTAACCTAACCAATAATAACCTAACCTAACCTTACCACTCATAACGTAAGCAAACACAGTAGTCAGAGAGTGGCTGGTGCGGAGAATGATGGACAGTTGAGAGGGGCTGGGGACGATACCATCTTCCCTTTCTCCGCCCTTCCATAACAAATATCATCTAAACTTCTAAAGGTAATAATCACTTCCACAATATCTATTTCAGTTTCTTCAATATTTGTTTATTTGTTCCTTTTCAATGGAAAACGGTCGTAGTAACGTAAAGAAAAGGAACACGTTTTTTACTTGGTGATTCTCAACTGGGAAGAACCAAACCAAACCTTTTTTATCGTGTCCACAAAAGACTACTGTACTGTACAGCCACTGTATTAATCATCAAATATTGACCCAAATGAAACAGTCCACCAAACTAACAATGATCCAGCCTTCTTCTTCTTCTTCTTCTTCTAATAATAATTAATTATTATTGCTATTACATTATTATTATTATTATTATTTATATTATTATTATTATTATTATTATTATCATTATTATTATCATTATTATCATTATTTTTATTATTATTATTATTATTATTATTATTATTATTATTATTAATTATTATTGCTATTACATTATTATTATTATTATTATTATTATTATTATTATTATTATTATTATTATTGCTATTATTATTATTATTGTTATTATTATTATTATTATTATTATTTCACCCTTCATAACTTTTATTAGTATTCATCTTAAGTATCACAATGTAATACAGTCAACAGTACACGTTGATCCACCTGCAGGTTGGCTGGTAACAAACTTGTACTGTTGACTGTACATCATTAATGTTCCTCGTGCAGTTTAGTATTTCATCATCTTGACGGCCTGGATCATCATACAGTAATATAAAAGTTGTGTATAATAAATAAATGATCAATACAAAGTAGGAGTCTGTATCTTACCTGTTAACTGCCTGTAGTTGTTGAGACACCTGGACTGCCCAGTCTATGTGTGCAGCATCAACCCCGGAGAGGAACAGATCAAGCCATTCAGCGTGTGGCGGGGAGCCAGGCAGTAGTGCTGGAGGAACCCCCGCGGGTACATGCAGCTCTGAAAATAATTATCATACTAGACAGAAGAAGTATTACTGACAGGTGTAAGACGGTGGCGTCATAGTGACGTAATTGTACCTTCTGCAGCTTTACTTTTCCACAAAGACGAGTCACGACTTTTATTTCTAGCACACCCACGGCCTTCACCAACACTGTCACTCTCTGACCAACACACCCACGGCCTTCACCAACACTGTCACTCTCTGACCAACACACCCACGGCCTTCACCAACACTGTCACTCTCTGACCAACACACCCACGGCCTTCACCAACACTGTCACACTCTGACCAACACACCCACGGTCACTCCTTCACTTCAACACTGTCACTCTCTGACCAACACACCCACGGCCTTCACCAACACTGTCACTCTCTGACCAACACACCCACGGCCTTCACCAACACTCACTCTGACCACACCCCGGCCTTCACCAACACTGTCACTCTCTGACCCAACACACCCACGGCCTTCACCAACACTGTCACTCTCTGACCAACACACCCACGGCCTTCACCAACACTGTCACTCTCTGACCAACACACCCACGGCCTTCACCAACACTGTCACTCTCTGACCAACACACCCACGGCCTTCACCAACACTGTCACTCTCTGTCCAACACACCCACGGCCTTCACCAACAACAACAGAGGCATCATCTTAGTTTGGCTCACTCCTATGAACTGGAACCAGCGGCGGCCGGGTGCAAGGTGACCAGATTTTATAATCACCAAAGTTCTTGATCCAGGAAGAAAAAGGTGCAAAATGGCTATATTTTACCTTCGGAAGGAATTGTTCTCAGACTTTTTCAGTTGGTATTACAATGACTTCTGGGGTTATATTCCTTTATTTTGTGACCTGTGCTGGCCTGCATGGCAACTGTTTACACAAATGGTCCATAATACCTTCACCATTCAATAATTATGAAAGTCTATAATTCAATTAGACAATACTAAATAATTTACTTGGACATTATATGCATGAGTTGTACTTCTCAAACAGTCACTAAAAGGTCACATTTTCCACAAGACTCGCTATGCTTCTTGAGACCTTCCCGGGAAGCGGCGTGCACCTGAGGAACGAGGATGTACTGAAGCTGTAGTCCGGCAGAGAAACCTTAAGTATTTACAGTCAGTAGGTACCCGTGTGGGTAATGAACCGTACCAAGGGTAAGTTGCTTCTATTCTTATATGCGTGGTGTTCGTGGTGCTGGATTTGTCTATATGAGAAGCTGTACTGATACAGGTCATGTATTACTCAAGAGAGATTATTCCAGGCTTGTGTGACTCTTGATGTTGGTTGATGGTCCGGTGGCGTGATATTTGTATTCATGGCCTCTTGTGGTTGATGGTCCGGTGGCGTGATACTTGTATTCATGGCCTCTTGTGGTTGTTGGTCCGGTGGCGTGATATTTGTATTCATGGCCTCTTGTGGTTGATGGTCCGGTGGCATGATATTTGTATTCATGGCCTCTTGTGGTTGTTGGTCCGGTGGCGTGATATTTGTATTCATGGCGTCTTGTGGTTGATGGTCCGGTGGCATGATATTTGTATTCATGGCCTCTTGTAGTTGATGGACCGGTGGCGTGATATTTGTATTCATGGCCTCTTGTGGTTGTTGGTCGGTGGTGTGATATTTGTATTCATGGCGTCTTGTGGTTGATGGTCCGGTGGCGTGATATTTGTATTCATGGCCTCTTGTGGTTGTTGGTCCGGTGGCGTGATATTTGTATTCATGGCTCTTGTGGTTGATGGTCCGGTGGCGTGATATTTGTATTCATGGCCTCTTGTGGTTGATGGTCCGGTGGCGTGATATTTGTATTCATGGCCTCTTGTGGTTGTTGGTCCGGTGGCGTGATATTTGTATTCATGGCGTCTTGTGGTTGATGGTCCGGTGGCATGATATTTGTATTCATGGCCTCTTGTGGTTGTTGGACCGGTGGCGTGATATTTGTATTCATGGCCTCTTGTGGTTGTTGGTCCGGTGGTGTGATATTTGTATTCATGGCGTCTTGTGGTTGATGGTCCGGTGGCGTGATATTTGTATTCATGGCGTCTTGTGGTTGATGGTCCGGTGGCGTGATATTTGTATTCATGGCCTCTTGTGGTTGTTGGTCCGGTGGCGTGATATTTGTATTCATGGCGTCTTGTGGTTGATGGACCGGTGGCATGATATTTGTATTCATGGCCTCTTGTAGTTGATGGACCGGTGGCGTGATATTTGTATTCATGGCCTCTTGTGGTTGATGGTCCGGTGGTGTGATATTTGTATTCATGGCGTCTTGTGGTTGATGGTCCGGTGGCATGATATTTGTATTCATGGCGTCTTGTGGTTGTTGGTCGGTGGCGTGATATTTGTATTCATGGCCTCTTGTGGTTGTGTAGTTGGTCAGGGGAGAAGTCCGAGCACTGACCCTTGAGGAACACCACTTGTGACAGGTTTCCATCCATTCACCACTACTGTACTCGCTGTCGTCGTTGTGTAAGGAATCCTTCAATACATTCCAGTACATTACCTCTTACCCCAAGTGAACTCAGCTTTAACAGCAGTCGGACATGAGGGACTGTGTCGTCTGCTTTTGCATAATCTAAAAAGATTATATCGACTGGAATACCATGACTCAAAGCCTGTGTCCAGACATCAAGTGCTTCTATTACCGTTCTCCCTCGACGGGTATTAGGCATTGTCACTCAACACCAACCGGAGCTATGTAACATAGCCTCCGTCCTCATCTTAACACTCATAGCTACAGTGATAAAGTTACAGTGATATACACTGGGAACTGTATCTGAGATAGTTCCTCAATAAATATATAACAGACAATTGGGTTTGGCTACTAAAGCCCTATATAATATACATGTTCCAGCCTCATTAACCCAGAAGGAATCGACGGTTAAAGGGCCAGTTCATCGCCACCGCGCGGTACAACGTTTAACCCTTTGCCACAGGTTTTTGACCAGGCTGTATCAAGTAAATAATGGTATTTTGACTTACTCATGTAATATACATATATTTAAAAAATACCATCAGACCTTTTGGCCTCAGACGGGTGATTAACCCCCAGCTAATACAACAACTAGAGAATGTAAGGTCAAATTATTTTATTTTCTAGATGTACTGAACCAAGCGAAGGTAAGGGAGGACCCGTTAAAACGGTCATGAGGAACATTTTATATCAGTGTTTACCTTAAAGTAGATAACCAGGAGCTAAGGTGTACAAATAACGCTTCTAAAAGACACACATTGATGACAGGCAATGATAACATAGTGTAAATACTTTGACCAGTTTTAAATAATTATATAAACTAAGTCACCAAGCCCTACACCACGTCACCAAGACCTACACCACGTCACCAAGACCTACACCACGTCACCAAGACCTACACCACGTCACCAAGCCCTACACACGTCACCAAGACCTACACCACGTCACCAAGACCTACACCACGTCACCAAGACCTACACCACGTCACCAAGACCTACACCACGTCACCAAGACCTACACCACGTCACCAAGACCTACACCACGTCACCAAGCCCTACACCACGTCACCAAGCCCTACACCACGTCACCAAGCCCTACACCACGTCACCAAGCCCTACACCACGTCACCAAGCCCTACACCACGTCATTAAGTCGTCCACCACGTCATCAAGTCGTCCACCACGTCATCAAGTCGTCCACCACGTCATCAAGTCGTCCACCACGTCATCAAGTCGTCCACCACGTCATCAAGTCGTCCACCACGTCATCAAGTCGTTCACCACGTCATCAAGTCGTCACCAGTCGTCGTCACCACGTCACCAAGTCGTCCACCACGTCATCAAGTCGTCCACCACGTCATCAAGTCGTCCACCACGTCATCAAGTCGTCCACCACCCGTCATCAAGTCGTCCACCTCGTCATCAAGTCAGTCCACCACGTCACCAAGTCGTCCACCACGTCCACCTCGTCATCAAGTCGTCCACCACGTCACCAAGTCGTCCACTTCACGTCATCAAGTCGTCCACCTTCGTCATCAAGTCGTCCACCCCGTCATTGTCGTCCACCACGGTCCACCTCGTCATCAAGTCGTCCAACACGTCACCAAGTCGTCCACCATATTAACAAGTCGTCCACCCTGTCATCAAGTCGTCCACACCACGTCACCGTCGTACACCACGTCCATCTTCGTCATCAGTCGTCCACCACGTCACCAAGTCGTCCACCAGTCCACCACGTCATCAAGTCGTCCACCACGTCATCGAGTCGTCCCACCACGTCATCAAGTCGTCCACCACGTCATCAAGTCAGTCCACCAAGTCATCAAGTCATCCACCACGTCATCAAGTCGTCCACCACGTCATCAAGTCGCCCACCACTTCCATCAAGCCGCCCATCACGTCATCCACCGCTCATTGTCGTCCACCACGTCATCAAGTCGTCCACCACGTCATTAAGTCGTCTACCACGTCATTAAGTCGTCCACCACGTCATCAAGTCGTCTGCCACGTCATCAAGTAGTCCACCAAGCCATTAAGTCGTCCAACGCGTCATCAAGTCGTCTACCACGTCATCAAGTCGTCCACCACGTCATCAAGTCGTCCACCGCTCATTGTCGTCCACCACGTCCACCTTCGTCATCAAGTCGTCCACCACGTCACCAAGTCGTCCACCACGTCAATCAAGTCGTCCACTCCGTCACTTAGTCTGCCCACCACGTCACCAAGTCGTACACCACGTCCACCTCGTCATCAAGTCGTCCACCAGTCCACCACGTCATCAAGTCGTCTACCACGTCATCGAGTCGTCCACCACGTCATCAAGTCGTCCACCACGTCATTAAGTCGTCCACCACGTCATCAAGTCGTCCACCGTCAATAAGTCTGACCACGTCACCAGCCGTCCACTCATTAGCCATCAAGCCGTCCACCTCATCAAGTCATCCACCACGTCACCAAGTCGTCCACACCACGTCCACCCCGTCATCAAGTCGTCCACCAGTCCACCACGTCATCAAGTCGTCCACCACGTCATCGAGTCGTCCACCACGTCATCAAGTCGTCCACCACGTCATTAAGTCGTCTACCACGTCATTAAGTCGTCCACCACGTCATCAAGTCGTCTGCCACGTCATCAAGTCGTCCACCAAGCCATTAAGTCGTCCACCGCGTCATCAAGTCGTCCACCTCATCATCAAGTCGTTCACCACGTCATCAAGTCGTCCACCACGTTACTAAGTCGTCCACCACGTCATCAACTCGTTCACCACGTCACCAATTCGTCCACCACGTCATCAACTCGTTCACCAAGCCATTAAGTCGTCCACCACGTCATCAAGTCGTCCACCACGTCATCAAGTCGTCCACCACGTCGTCAAGTCGTCCACCACGTCATCAAGTGCCTAAGAATCATGTTATTATTGGTGCCATAAGGATGCTGTACCTACAACTGTACTAGTTACCCCTAACAAGACATTTTCTCTCACTCTCACCACCAAACAATATGGCTCACATGTATTTATAAATGCGTTTGTTCATAATGACCGTTTTAATATTAATGTTTAGCTAAATTATATAAAGATACATACATTAATTATTTCAAACATGAACACGTAGGAAGTTTATCAGAAATATTATACAAGAATTAACTGATAAACTCTGGTAGCAAATTGACGCTTTCGGAGGACGCATTTGATATTTATTTGATACTTATTTTTACCCACAATAAGATATACTAATTACGCTTCAGTAGTATTTCAATGTGATTCTTATCTTTTAAAATTAAAGTTTTTGCATTATGTAATATTACTGATAAGTAATTAGTCTTAGTATGTCTTATTATGATAACAGTAAGTATATATTAAATGCGTCCTCCCAAAGCGTCAATTTGCCACCAGAGTTTGACAGTTAATTCTTGTATAATATTTCTGATAAACTTCCTACGTGTTCATGTTTGAAATAATTAATGTATGTATCTTTATATAATTTAACTAAACATCTTTATTATAAAACGGTCATTATGAATAAACTCATTTATAAATACATCATTACTTGAGGAGGAATGTGAACCAGCCATCAGGTGTAACTGTTGAGGAGGGCCGGGGGAGGACGCCCTATAATATATGGCGTTAAATACTGAACAAAAGTAATGTTTTCTTTTACAGTGTTACATATATGTCCTCTTAATGTAACAGCCTCAACACTATTATGGTTAAATAAACAAATTACATTTGATAAATACGGAAAATATTAATGTATAAAACACACACACACACACACACACACACACACACACACACACACACATACACACACACACACACACGCACACACACGCACACACACACACACACACACACACACACACACACACACACGCACACACACGCACACACACACACACACACACACACACACACACACACACACACACACACACACACACACACACACACACACACACACACACACACACACACACACACACACACACACACACACACAACATAACACTCACCGAGCCAGTTCAGTCGTACACGTGGCCACAGAGAGGTCACCGCCGGGGCCAGGTCGGGGTCCTTGTCAGTTATCACCAGGCGGAGGCCCCTCACGGTGTGTGGCAGCGACCTAACAGCAGCACCACTCAGCTGACCCGTGAACCACCTCACCCGACGCCTGCAGCTGTATAGATCAACAGTTGTGTATAATAAGGATCGGGGTCCTTGTCAGTTATCACCAGGTTGAGGACCAACACAGTGTGTGGCAGCGACCTAACAGCAGCACCACTTAGCTGACCCGTGAACACCGTCACCCGACCCCTGCAGCTGTATAGATCAACAGTTGTGTATAATAACGATAAGTATTGCTGGATCACCTCAACACCTGTAGCCGTATAGATCAACAGTTGTGTATAATAACGATAAGTATTGGTGGATCACCTCAACACCCAACCCCTGCAGCTGTATAGATCAACAGTTGTGTATAATAATGATAAGTATTGGTGGATCACCTCAACACCCGACGCCTGTAGCAGTATAGATCAACAGTTGTGTATAATAATGATAAGTATTGCTGGATCACCTGGATGCCTCAACACCTGACCCTGTAGCCGTATAGATCAACAAGTTGTGTATAATAATGATAAGTATTGCTGGATCACCTCAACACCCGACACCTGTGGCTGTATAGATCAACAGTTGTGTATAATAATATTGAAACATGGATCACCTCAACACCCGGCATACTGCATAACGCTGTATAGATCAACAGTTATTATAATAAGCCAGTAAAATATTGCTGGATCGCCTCAACACCTGCCCCGGCCCCTGTGGCTTATAGATCAACAGTTGTGTATAATAATGATAAGTATTGCTGGATCTGCCTCAAATCCCAGCGCCTGTGGCACATATAGATCAACGGTTATTAATATAATAGCCAATAAATATTGCTGGATCACCTCAACACCTGACGCCTGTAGCTGTATAGATCAACAGTTGTGTATAATAATGATAAGTATTGCTGGATCACCTCAACACCCGACGCCTGTAGCTGTATAGATCAACAGTTGTGTATAATAATGATAAGTATTGCTGGATCACCTCAACACCCGACCCCTGTAGCTGTATAGATCAACAGTTGTGTATAATAATGATAAGTATTGCTGGATCACCTCAACACCCGACCCCTGTAGCAGTATAGATCAACAGTTGTGTATAATAATGATAAGTATTGCTGGATCACCTCAACACCTGACGCCTGTAGCTGTATAGATCAACAGTTGTGTATAATAATGATAAGTATTGCTGGATCACCTCAACACCCGACGCCTGTAGCTGTATAGATCAACAGTTGTGTATAATAATGATAAGTATTGCTGGATCACCTCAACACCCGACCCCTGTAGCTGTATAGATCAACAGTTGTGTATAATAATGATAAGTATTGCTGGATCACCTCAACACCCGACGCCTGTAGCTGTATAGATCAACAGTTGTGTATAATAATGATAAGTATTGCTGGATCACCTCAACACCCGACACCTGTAGCTGTATAGATCAACAGTTGTGTATAATAATGATAAGTATTGCTGGATCACCTCAACACCTGACCCCTGTAGCTGTATAGATCAACAGTTGTGTATAATAATGATAAGTATTGCTGGATCACCTCAACACCCGACGCCTGTAGCCGTAGTCAACGAGTTTGGTATAATAATGATAAGTATTGCTGGATGCCTCAAGCACCACCCCGACGCCTGTAGCTGTATAGATCAACAAGGTTGTATAATAATGATAAGTATTGCTGGATCACCTCAACACCCGACGCCTGTAGCTGTATAGATCAACAGTTGTGTATAATAATGATAAGTATTGCTGGATCACCTCAACACCCGACGCCTGTAGCTGTATAGATCAACAGTTGTGTATAATAATGATAAGTATTGCTGGATCACCTCAACACCCGACCCCTGTAGCCGTATAGATCAACAGTTGTGTATAATAATGATAAGTATTGCTGGATCACCTCAACACCCGACCCCTGTAGCTGTATAGATCAACAGTTGTGTGTAATAATGATAAGAATTGCTGGATCACCTCAACACCCGACGCCTGTAGCTGTATAGATCAACAGTTGTGTATAATAATGATAAGTATTGCTGGATCACCTCAACACCCGACCCCTGTAGCTGTATAGATCAACAGTTGTGTATAATAATGATAAGTATTGCTGGATCACCTCAACACCCGACGCCTGTAGCTGTATAGATCAACAGTTGTGTATAATAATGATAAGTATTGCTGATCACCTCAACACCCGACGCCTGTAGCTGTATAGATCAACAGTTGTGTATAATAATGATAAGTATTGCTGGATCACCTCAACACCCGACGCCTGTAGCTGTATAGATCAACAGTTGTGTATAATAATGATAAGTATTGCTGGATCACCTCAACACCCGACGCCTGTAGCTGTATAGATCAACAGTTGTGTATAATAATGATAAGTATTGCTGGATCACCTCAACACCCGACCCCTGTAGCTGTATAGATCAACAGTTGTGTATAATAATGATAAGTATTGCTGGATCACCTCAAGATTCTCCCACCACATTATATAACATTAACCTTCCTATCGTTAACCTAACCTAATTATCGTTACCATGTTTAGGTGAAATAACCTGAGACAAAAATTAAGGTGATTCTAATATTAAAATTATTATTAGTAGTA